>NW_017731758.1:1146915-1150412 GCF_001890085.2 Hipposideros armiger | reverse complement strand
CAGAGCTATTGTATATCCAGACAGTGGAATATTTATTTAGTGCTAAAAAGAAATGAGCTACCTATCAAGACACACAAAGACATGAAGGAACCTTAAATGCATATTACTGAGTGAAAAAAGCCAGTCTGGAAAAGCTGCATACTATACGATTCCAAATGTGTGACATTCTGGAAAAAGCAAAACAATGGAGAAAAAAAACCAAACAACGGAGACAGTAAAAAGATCAGTGGTTGCCAGGGGTTGGAGGGGTGGATGCGTAGGAAGAACACAGAGGATATTTAGGGGAGTGAAGCTATCCTGTGTGACACTCTAATAGTGAATACATGTCATTATACATTGGTCAAAGCCATAAGATGTACACCAAGCGTGAACCTTGATGGAAGCTATGGACTTTAGGTGATAAT
Source organism: Hipposideros armiger (assembly GCF_001890085.2). Lineage (NCBI taxonomy): Eukaryota > Metazoa > Chordata > Mammalia > Chiroptera > Hipposideridae > Hipposideros > Hipposideros armiger. Next base: position 1,150,008 of record NW_017731758.1, on the reverse strand, counting down.
GATGTGTCAGGGTAGGCTCATTGGTTGTAACAAATGCACCCATGTGACGAGTGAAGGTGTTGACAGTGGAGGAGGCTGTGTATGTGAGAGATGGGGTATATGGGAACTATCTGTACTTGCCGCTCAATTTTGCGTTGAACCAAAAACTGCTCTAAAAATAAATTATTAATTACAAAAGTAAATGGCAACAAAAACAATCCTCAATGTCTATCATTTTAGTTAAGAGGCTTTAATTGCAATTAACTAGGGTGGGCTCCACTTTAATTTTCTGAGAAAAAAAATTTAACACGTCGATTATTTACTAGCTCCTTCTCACAATGTTAGTAGAAAAGGCTGAGTGGAAATTAGAATTCAATCATTCAGGCACTGTTAAGTTGAAACCCTGAATTGCAGGGTAGCTTAATTGCTTTACACATGTGTCAAAGATCAACTGATTTAGTTACAGTCTTGGTTCTCTGCCCAGCCCAGCAATAACCATGGCATTATCAGTGGCACCAATACAGGATTATTTTTTCACTCCAGACCTATGAATCACTCCAGGTCTTGCAATAACAATGCAGTGACTTCTCCCAAAGGAAAGGACCGCAGCATGCTTCAACACATAGACCATAACATCGGAAATACTCAATTACACGTAATGTGGAAAATAGCAATCTTATCTTACAGTATATCTTTGAGAAGCCCAGGATAAACATGAGACAACATGCAAATGTCATACTACTTCCACTTAGGAGAAGATGAATGTGATAACATGAGCATTTCACGAGACATATCTGTGTCCCCTTTTCTAGTATGTGCTACTCTATTTTGAAATGTATGCTGAGTTATCCCAGCCAATTAGCATCTCTCTCTCTCTCTCTCTCTCTCTCTCTCTCTCTCTCTCTCTCCCTGCCTCTTTTTCTCTCTCTCCCTCTTTCTCTCCTGGCACAATGAAAACTGTAGGCTTATAGATCATTTATAAATGTATTAATGTAATGTAATGTAATAAATGTATTGATCATTTTATTTAGACTATAGCTCCTTCTTATAGACATTCCTTATTTAGAGTATAGCTTTTCCCATTTTCTTGGTTTAATTATTTTACAAGTGAAAACTGAGCTTTTAATTTTTTTAAACAACTGTTGTCTCTGAAAAATTCCCCCTGCCTCTCTTTTAACCAGATATTCATATTATCTCCTCAGTACAGCTCAGGCATCAATGCACCAGGAAGAGATCTGGGACCCCTCTGAGTAAAGACCCCTCTTCCCTTCTTTTCAGTTAGGGTTCAGTTTAATTAGCTGAGATTTTGTCTGTCACCCATCACCCACTGGACTGTGAGGAACTTGAGACTTGAGGCCTGGTACGGTCATTGGCATGGAAAAGATGTTCATTAAATGTTTAATGAGTCAATGAATGTGGGAATGAACGATGGGAATGTTTTTTCTTATTTCTGCAGAATTCAGATCATACAAGTTTAAAAAGTTGACATAGATTAGTAGTGTCTTTAGATGCAGAGAGATTGAACTACCAGCTCAAGTTTTCTCAAGCTTCTGTAATGTGTCAATCACTGTTTCTCATCAAGATTTGTTCTTTGCTAGTTTTAAAATATATAGAAAGTTACAAAACTAATATAATAAACACCAAAATTCCTACCACTAAGAATTTAACTTAACCTTTTGTCATACTTTCTTTAAGCTATAGATACAAGTAAAGGTCCTTTTCAACAGGTCTAGTGTGCCTATCATGGGCTTCCAGCCTCTCAGCTGCAGTCACCCTTTTTTCCTGTTCTGTGCAATAGATGTGGTTCCTTTAAATAGTGTTCCTTTGCCAGCTGGAATGAGACTAAACTTTGTCAGTAGAGGGGGCAGGAGGACAGGGTTTCGCCTCCAGGCTCAGGTGTGCTCCCCCAGCCCAGTGGACTTGCCCAGTGTCAGCTCCTTGAGGGCATATGGCTTCCCAGGGCCCAGCTTCCGCAGAGCTGCAGCTTCTCCTGTGTGCTGCGTGTTGTTGTTAGTGCATGACAGCCAGCCCCAGCCAGCAGCACCAGCTTACTCCCCCTCCCACAGCACTCAACAGGGTAAAATCAGCGTCCTTCAAGATTAATGGGTGCATTTGAAAAGTGGCGGAAGGGGCAGCTTGTTAGCTCAGTTGGTTAGAGCGCAGTGCTCATAACACCAAGGTTGCCAGTTTGATCCCTACATGGGCCATTGAGATGCGCCCTCCAAAACTAGATTGAAACAACTACTGGACTTGGAACTGATGGGTCCTGAAAAAACACAGTTCCCCAGTAAAAATTTTTTTTTAATTTAAAAGAGAAAAAAAAAAGTGGCAGAAGGGTAAGAGAATCTGTGGGTAGATGGTGACCCAATGTGTCCTTGACACCCTCTTCTTCAACTATTTCTTTTGAGCAAAATAGCTGCTAAAAGAGCACAGGTGACAATTCGAACATAGTAAGTGTCTTCCAATTTTCTCATCTTTCCCCTCATGATTTATATCTATTTTGAGATTATCTTCCACTTGGTCTCCTGGGCCATGAATATGTGCCTCCGCAATGAACAACCTTTTGAGTCTTTTATTTCTTAAAAACAAAGTAATCCTCATGCCAGAGAGATGCCTTTTGGGGGAGGGCTGTGGGCCAGCATCCTGGACCAGAGCGGCCCTCCTTGTACTGCCACTTTCCAGAGCGAAATCTCCAAGAAGTCTGAAGATTGTAAATCTGGGGCTGGGCTTGCAGTGCATTATGAAGTCTTATTTGTCACGGTAGGGTAGAACATATTATCTATACTGCTTGTTAGTTTGATTTATAACTTTTGCATATTTAGACAAATAGCATGTGGGTCTTCTTGTGTATTCTTGTCCTGGGCTCCATAAATTTCAGGGCAGCATTTTACATGGCAAACCATGAGCTATGTATTCAAAGATAGAGATCACTGTGGGTTGGTGTGAGAATTCACTGCAAATCATGATATTTTAGGCTAGAAGGAGACAGCTAAGTTGATGCTATGTAACTTAAAAGTCAGAAATCTTTATTTAGGCTCTTGATATAGATAAAGGAAACCATTTACCTAGTATAATGCTTTTATTTTACAAAAGAAAGCCCAGAGGGGTTTGGCA
>NW_017731758.1:1137869-1140675 GCF_001890085.2 Hipposideros armiger | reverse complement strand
AGAGAGAGAGAGAGAGAGAGAGAGAGTGGTGCATGTAAATATTGAAAATAAAGATGTCATTAAAGAAAAACTAAAATGGAGGCCACGGTTTGAATACACCCCCAGATCAAACACTCATAGACCCATAACCAAAATTAAAACTATCCCAATTCCCGAAATGTTCACTCTGACCTTAAGCAAATCTCCTATTATAGTGGAATAAAAGTAACATAAGCTATCATAAGCCACTTCGTTATGACGTTACCAATAATGACACCTTCCTTTCTACAGCTGTTGCCTAGATGTTCAGCAGGAATACTCAACTTAAACTTAAGCTTTTCTGGTGTCAGCGTAACTTTACACCGTCCTAGCCAATCAGCCTCAAACAAGTACACTAAGCAGTGCCACCACCCTAAAATAAATGTGAGTTTCTAGAAACCAAACACAAGAGAAAGTAATGTGTGTTCTCCTTCATGCTTTCTGTCTAAATCCAGTGGTGCCTTCTGAGAGCTGAGTTTATACCACTTCGGTTTTGAAGTCTTCCTGTTCATAAACAGTTTATTTCTCATTCAACAAGATATTCATGTCAAGTAAAACACCCTGAATCTTCTCTTGACAGTATAATCGCCCTTGCATCAAGAAGCCTGGGATCAGGGATCAGGGAATAGATGTTCAGGACGAGGTGGGGGGGCATGAGTTGAGTGGGGTGGGTGGGGGCTGCTGTCTGGTTGCGTCATGAAGCCCCTAGGTAGGTGGAGCAGGAGGTGGGAACAGGATAATGAAGCGCCAAACACAGGGTGTCAGAGACACATTCATATACTGGGTACATTTTCTACAATGAGTGTGCTTTACTGAGAGAATGAGAAAAAAACTACATTCATTGTCATTGCTGGAAAAAAAACATCTATTTGTGAAATTCCTCCCTTTAATAGATTAGAGGAGAAAACCCATATGATCTCCTTAAAAAAAGATTTGGTACTAATCCACATCATTTTTTAGACATAAAACGCAGGGAACTTCATTAACATAATAAATGTTATCCTCTGAAAGCCCATAGCACACATAATATTAAATGGAGAAGAATGACAAAGGAAGGAAAACGACAAAGCTGTCTGCTACCACTGTTCCCATTAGCATTGAACTGAGGGTATGGACAGTACACTAAAAGCAAGCGAGTTAAGTAAAAGATCTATAGTAATTGGAAAGAAAGAAAAAAAATTTCATATGACATGGTTTATACTTGGAATGGTCAGTAAATTTTATAGGTAAACTAATAAAAGAATTCATCAAGTTTGGACTAGATTATGTACAAAAAAGACATTATTGCACACTAACAACAAAAATTTACAAAGGCTCGTTTAAAAAATATGCCATTTGCTATATAACAAAAATTGTAAAGTACCAAGGAATAAATCTATTGAAAAATGATACAAGAAATTGTCTTTCTCAAGATCCTTTTCTCTAGTTGGTGAAGAGAGCTCCAAATAAATACTCTCATTACAGTGGGACAGAGGTAACACGAGTCATCATTAACCACCTCATTATGACATTTGCCAATAATGACACCTTTCCTTCTATATTTGGTGACTAGATCTTAGGCAAGAAAACTCGGAAACTTTTGGAGCTTCACGTATTACCTTTTCCCTCCTCTCTCTCCTCCCCTCCTGCTCCTCTCTCTGCTTTCTCCTTACAGTCTTCAATTATTCGGTTAAAGTTCACTGCAATTTTATTTAGTTACATCAAAATAAATGAAAAGAAAAACCTGAAGCAGGATATGAATGTAAACTGGGGAAACCTTGCAAAATCACAGCATAATGCTCGGTGCACCCGGAGACAGAAGGCGCTGACATGGACCCAGGCCCTCTCCCCAACAGAGTGAAAGTTGACAACTTTTGGAATTAAAGCTGACATTTGCCGCCTCTTATCTCTTCGATTCCAAATGCTTTTGTCAAATGTAACAAGACATTGCTGGTCTCTTTTGAACTGTATCATGAACACAATTCATTGGCCCAAGGAGAAAGAGAAGTGTGCGTGTGCACATGCATGCGCATGCGTGTGAGTGTATGTGCGCTGTCAGGAGACTAGTTATGCTCCCTGACTTGTGTATACAGCTGCTTTTCAGTTTTCAAAGCCCATTCAGGAGCATCATCTCATTTGAAGCTCACAGCAATTTTGTGGAATCCATACCCGGGAAAAGAATAGAAAAGTTTCAATTAGCCATTTCTTCAAGGGCAGCAGGGTGCTCAGAGGACAGCAGTCTTCATCAGAGTGGAAAGGAAGATAACGAGCCAAATAAAAAGGAACTTCATCCGTGAAGAAGTAATTGATGAGCTGCGCCTCATCACAGTTCAAATCTTCTGTTCTGCGAAAGACAAATGTACATCCAGAGAATAAGACAGGCCACAGGCTGGGACAAAAATATTTGTAAAAGACATACCTGATACAGAACTCACCCAAGCTATACAAAGGACTCCTAAAACTCAACAATAAAACAAGCAATCCTATTAAAAAATGAGCCGGGGACCTTAGCAGACACCTCACCAAAGAAGATATACAGATGAGAAATAATCATATAAAAAGATGTGCCGCATCAGATGTCGTTAGGGAAATGCTGATTAGAACCACAATGAGATACCTCTACACACTTGTCAGAGTGGCCAGTACTGGGGAGGGTGTGGAGTACTAGGAACTCATTTATTGCCCCTAGGAATGAATAAACGGTACAGCCACTTTGGAAGACAGTTCGATGACATCTTACAAAGCGAAGCACACTCTTACCATAGATCTAGCAATCGTGCTCCTTGGTACTATATTTACCCAAAACTTA
>NW_017731758.1:1074641-1132553 GCF_001890085.2 Hipposideros armiger | reverse complement strand
TGCGAGCTTAGAGCAACAGGGTCGCCGTATTGATTCCTGGCCTGAGCTGAGCTGTTGCTGAGCTGCCAACAGGTGGCAGGATGGCTCAGCCAAAAAAAAATAATAAATAAATTTATGAGTTTTAAAAGGGAATTAGGAAAAATATAGGACTATGGCTTTGCTGTTAAGTATGTTCGCCCTGCAGAGGATGATGAATTCTAGAAGGAATATAATGCTAAGTTGTGTAGAGCTATCACTGGCTGCAGCAAATAACAGAACTGCTCTCCCTTCTTCTCTCTCCCGCTTTGGGTTGTTTTTTGACCCCCTCCACCAATTTTGCCCTCCCAGCACCTGAGGCAACTACCAATCTGTTCTCTATATCCAGGAGCTCAGGGTGGTTTGTTGTTGTTTTTAAGATTCCATATATAAGTGCGATTACACAGTATTTATCTTTTTCTGACTTAGCATAATTTTTGTTTTTTCAGCAATTGTTCCATTTAATCTAAATTGTCAGATTTACAGTGATGTATATAGCATCTTATAATGTCTTTTAATGTCTCTGGCATCTGGAGTGATAGCCCCTTTGTTTCTGATACAATTTGTCTTGTCTCTTTTGTTTCTTTGACAGTCTAGCTAGAGATTTATCAATTTTATTGAACTTTTTATATAACTCACTTTTGGTTTGATTGATTTTCTCTATTTTTGTTTTGTTTTAAATTTCATTGATTTTTGCTCTTGTACTTATTTTCTTCCTTCGCTTTGAGTTTATTTTGCTCTTCTTTTTCTAATTTTTTGAGGTAGAAGCCTTTATCTGAGACCTTTTCTTCTTCTAATATAATGATTTAATGTAAGTTTCCTTCTAAGCACTGCTTTAGCTCACAGGTTTTTATATGTTGTGTTTTTATTTTCAGGCATTTCAGTGTATTTTTTTTTTCATTTCCTTGAGACTTCCTCTTTGACTCATGGAGTATTTAAAAGTGTGCTATTTTTTTTTTCAGTCTCATAAAAGTGTGCTACTTTTTTCAAATGCTTAGAGATTTTCCTATTACCTTTCTGTATAGAGTTCTAGGTTTTTTTCCCCCACATTTTTGTCAGAAACCATATTCTGTATGATTTCAATTCTTTTACATTTGCTAAAAAATTTTTCATGACCTAGGATATTGTCTATCTTGGTGAATGTTCAATGTGCACTTGAAAAGAATGTATATTTTGCTATTGTCAGAGTGTCCTATAAATGTCAGCTAGATCTCGTTGGTCGATGGTGTTGTTCAGTTATTCTGTATCCTTGCTCGTTTTCTACCAATTACTGAGAAAGAGGCGTTGAAGTTCCCAAATATAGTTGTGGATATGTCTGTTTCTCCTTTTGGTTCTGTCAGTTTTTGCTTAACCTGCTTTGAAGTTTTCCGTGTTTTTTTTTAATGTATGCACAATTTAGAACAGTTTTTCTTCTTAGTGAATTGGCCCTTATGTCATTTAGTCCCACTCTGTACCTGGTAATTTTCTTTGCCCTGCAGTCTACTTTATCTGATAGTAGCGTAACCAGTACTGCTTTCTTTTGATTAATGTTCACATGCTATACCTTTTTTCCACCATTTAACCTACTTATATAGTTATATTTAAAGTGATTTTCTTACAGTCAGCATAATATTTATCTAGTCTGCTAATATGGCTTTTAAATGATGTATTTAATTGGTGAATTTAAGGTAATTACTAATGTTAGGACCTAAGTCTACCCTTGTATTATATTTTTGAATGTTTGTTCCCTCTATTTTTTTCCTGTTTCCCTTTTCCTGCCTTCCTCTGGGAGGGTTACTTGAAATATTTTTAGTAATCCATTTTGATTTCTCTTAAGATTATTTTGAGTATTATATATATTATATTATATATAATATATTATATTATATATAATATAATATATTATATATAATGTATATTATATATGAGATTGCTCTAGGAATTATAATATGCCTATGTAACTAGTCACATTTCATTAGTGTAAATATTTTATTACTTTACTATAGTTTCAGGATCTAAATCTGGGTGGTATTCAACATTATAGTTCACTTCTAAAATCTTTTGTTGTATTGATTCTGGTTAGTTTCATGGGTTGGTCACTTGGGAATCTCCCTAAAACTTCATAAACATATTTAAATAGAAGTAAATAGTGGAATATAGAAACCTGGACATTTAGGTCCCTTTATAAATCTCCCTTTTAAAATACACTTGTGTTAAATATTTCCTCTACCTACATTGAGAATCACAACAGAAAACGTAATTTTTGCTTTCAGCCATCTAAGAGGATAGTCTGTTTTTCAAATGTCCATGTCTTCCATCGTTTTTTCCTCGTTCCTACTGTTCCAAGATGCCTCCTGTTATCGCTTCCTTTCAGTTTGAAGAATTTCTTTTGCCAGTCATTTTAGGGAAGATCTACAGGTGACAGGTTGTTTTAGTTTTCCTTCATCTGAGAATGTATTTCATCTTCATTTCTAAAGGGTATTGTTGAATGTAGAATTCTGCCTTAAAAGCTCTTTTCTTTCAGCGCTTAAGAAATGTGGTGTCACTCCATTCAGGCTCCATGGTTTCTGATGAGAAATACACTGTCATTCTAATTGTTATTCCCTCATAGGTAATATGTCATTTCTCTCTGAATGCTTTCAGTACTTTTTGTCTTTCATTTTCAAAAATTTTGCGAGATGTGTCTTGGCATGAATTTCTTTGGGTTTTTTATACTGTTTGGGAATTCCTCAGATTGTTAACCTATCTTCAAATTCACTGATTTTTTTTCCTTTGTCATTTCCATTCTTTTATTGAACCCATTCAATGTGCTTTCTAGTTTAAAATTTTCAGTTTAAAAAAATTCAATTCATTTTTCTTTACATCTTTTATTTATTTTCTGAAACTTCATTTTTTTTATTTGTTTCAAGAGTGTTCATAATTATTCATTGGAACATTTTTATGATGACTGCTTTAAAATTTTTACAGATTCTTGACTTTTCTCATTGAAGTGTTCCTGGCTTTTGGTATGATGATTTGGTATGAAGTGTTCCTGGCTTTTGATTATATTCTGGACATTTTGGGCATTTTGAGAATCTAGCTCCTTAAATCTTCTAATTTGGCAGGTAGTTACCCTATTTGGGTTTAGAACATACATCTTGGTCCACTTTTTCTTTTCTTTTCTTTTTTTCTTTTTTTTTTTTTTTAGTTGATATTTTTGTTCGTATGTCAACTAAATTTGCACAGCATTTACAATGCTATTCTTGTCTGCCCCACTTGAGTGCTACTTAGAGGCCAGTCTGAGTCCTAGTTGGCATTACGCACTGTCATTCACTTCTAAAATCTTTTGCTGTTTGATTCTGGTCCATTGCATGCATAGTTCTCTTGGGAGACCCCGCAGTACTTCATAAACATATATGTAAAAATTAATTTTCTCTTGTTCCTTTCTCTAGGTAATCTTTCCTTCATTTTGACAGGTATTGTCAAAAGGATTCTGTCTGGCTCAGTGCTTCTCCTTTCCTGGTCTTTTGGTTAGAGAGTGGTCTTTTCATGGGATTTTTATGTTGTCTGCTTCTTTTGTTATTGTTTTTGGGCTCGGACACTCTTCAGTCCCCAGGGTATATGGGTGGAAAAATAAAACAGAGAACTTACTTCATATCCTTTTTTGAGTCCTGAAGTCCCTAGCTAATTTGCCTTTTATTCACCTTTCAGAGTTTTCTGATATTTGTTTTATGTATTTTGTCCAAGGTTTTTAGCTATACAGGAAGAAATATGGTAAAATGTGTTTATTCCATCCTGTCTGGAGATGGAAGTCACAAACCCTAGGTTTTTTTTTTTTAATCTGAACAGCTGGAAGGATAGAGTTGCATCAGGTGGGTAAAGGGCCTGGATAGAACAGGTTTGTGCATGAAGATCTGTACTTCAGTTTTGGTCATGTTGAGTTTGGGATATCTACTACTCAACAAGTAGAGATATTGAGAGGGCAATTAGATAACCAAGTCTAGAATTTAGGAGAGATATTTGGGTTGATGATATAAATTTGGTGTAATCAAACATATATGTGTTCTTTAAGGCCACGGGACTTACCACTGAATTTCACAGTGTACAGGTTGCTGGTGACTTTGGTAAGAAAAGGCTAAGTGAATGGTGGTAGAAAGCATTATTGATGTGAATTTATGAGACAGTGGAATAGAGGAATGGGATCATGAATAAAGGGTTCTTTTGAGGACTTTTGTTGCAGGAGGAGCAAATTAATAGGGGAGTAGTTGGCAGAAGAAGAAGGGTTAAGAGATGGTTTGGGGGCAGGGTGTAAATTTTTTTTTAAAGAATAATATCATGCGTGCTGTTTGGAATGATCCAGTTGAGGCAAAAATGATGTAGTAGAGAGAGAGGAGGCATGTTATAGTGATTCCTTGAGTATATAAGAAGGAATGGGATCAAGTGCACAGAAGGAGGTATTGGCTTGAGATAGCAGCAGGAATCATTCATCTATGGTAACAGGTGAGGAAGTAGATATGCAGGTGCAGATGTGAACAGTGTGTGAAAAGTCTCTTCACTTCTCAGTGAAGTACAAAGCATGGCCATCTCTTTGTGAGGATGGGGTAGAAGGCATTTGAGGTTTGAGAACAGAAGTGAAGGTATGAAATAACCAGAGTTAGGAGTGAATGGAATATGGAAATGTACAAAGGCCCACCAGAATTTTGTTGTCATGAAAGTAAAATGCTGCAAGTTAGAATGACTATGTGTATAGAGGGTAATCTGGTGGGAGAAAGAAATGAATCCAGCTTTAGTCTCTCACTACTCAGTTGCTCCTTTACTCCGCACACACCACCCCTCATTGTCCTATTGTTCTTGAAGACCTGTTCTTGAACTATAAAAAAGAAACATTGCAACAAACTTAAGGTGGCAGTTCCAAACATGTGTCCTGTGGCCACATAGAATATTTTCAAATTGTGAGGGAAACACAGCGACATCTGTTGGAAACTTCATGAACTACTAGCTCAAATAGTACACAGTTTCATTATTACACAGTGAAACATTCCTTTCCATTACATAATTTAATTGAATTTGTACTAACTGGGCAAACAGTTAACCAAGTTTACTATTTGTAAGTGCTGAAAAGGCTGTGTAAAGGTTAGACAACCTGAGCTTTTCACCAATGATGCATCTTGCATCACAACAATGTACCAGCTCACCCAGCACTGTCTGTGAGGGAGTTTTTAGCCAGTAAACAAATAACTGTATTGGAACACCCTCCCTACTCACCTGATCTGGCCCCCAATGACGTCTTTCTTTACCCAAAGAGAAAGGAAATATTGGAAGAAAGACATTTTGATGACATACAGGACATCAAGGGTAAACAATGACAGCTCTGATGGCCATTACAGAAAAAGAGTTCCAAAATTGCTTTGAAAGGTGAGCTAGGTACTGGTGTCAGTGCATAGCTTCCCAAGGGGAGTGCTTCAAAGGCGACCATAGTGCTATTCAGCAATGAGGTATGTAGCACTTTTTCTAGGATGCGTTCACGAACCTAATTGTCAGACTTTGTGTATATCCATGTGTCTGAGTGTGTTACAGGACTTTGCAAAGATAGTCTCTTCCTGATCTATAACTGTGAGCTTCCCAAGTCAAGATTTGTGCTTTGTGAATTTTTGGGTCTGGTACCCAGGACAAAGTCTTACACATGCTAACAGAGAAAATGTTGCTAGAATATGGAAATTAATTAATGGCATAAGATTTGCATAAGCAGATGTACAATAAAAGCTAAAGAAGCTTGAGCTTCAGGGCCCCAAACATTTGTGAAAGTGAGATATTTTAAATGCAATTAATTGGAAGTATTATCTCCTTCCACTTTGACCTACTCTCCATCACATCTGACTTCATGTTTGGTGAGATTACAGAGGCTGCAAACATTTTTGGGATTGGGCTCAGGGGGAGCTGAGTTAGGATGTATTTAGTTTGGGTTTAGTGAACACAATGTTTATGTGATTGACTTTCACAAATTTAGTAATATTTCTACTGACAAAGACATTTGATGTCTCAGTGCTAGTTCTTCACAAGAATGAGTCACTTGATCCCTCCCTATCATTTATGGTAAGACATATTTCAGCTCTAACACCTCTAACTATAGAACAACTCTATACAACATATATCTATATAACAGCTCTATAGCTATAATAGCTCAAATTTGCATTTCCAGAAGTGACAGTTAATCACTGAATCAATACATTTTATTTTAAAAGCTGCACACTGTGCAATCTATTTGAAGGCAAAAAAAATAGGTTGTGGGAAACTCGGCAAAACAAAGAACATGGCTTCATCAATTTGAAAATTTTCACGGAAAAAAAAGCGATAGAATGGGAAACCTATGGATTAAAAGAGCTAGCACAATGTGACTTTCTTTATATCCCAATTCAAACTATTAGAAAGTGACATTTATGAGATAGTTGGAAATCATCTGTCTGAATATTTAAGAAAATATTACTTTTTAGATGTGAGATGGTTATAATAGTTCTTATCTTGTAGAGACATATAAAATATTTATAGAGAGAATTATATATCTGTGATTTACTTCAAAATACTAATGGAAGAGAAAAGTATGAAAATACTGGATCTGATTGTCAAACCCAAAGGACATAACTCATAAGATGCCAAGGTCATCATATTAATGACAGAATCATTATATGATTGTAGTTCATGTCTTGAGGAGTTATATTATGTTAATGTCAAGAAGTAAAAATCATTTCAGTTCCTACTAAAATTAAAAGTTACATGTAAATTGTGTGTAAGATACTTTGCTTAGTAAAAAAAAATGTTCTATAATTTTTATTTTATTAAGCAATGCCCAAATATTCCAAGCATAGTAAATACATGTTTTTAAAAGATCAAGTAGCATTTGTAATAGAGGCAGTATTGTTATCCTTAGTATGAACATAAGGTGATCTGAAAAACTGTCTTTTGTCTTGTCATTGTAATAATAAAACAATTGTAGAATTTGTATGAGCCAAAAGATTTTTTCCAAGTGAGACCAATACTTTATAACATACTAGGAATAAGCCAGTACAAAATAAATTTTAAAAAATTCCCTTAGTGCCCCAAATCCCATCACCTGCATCCTCACCCTCGCCCCCAAGCCCACATTTCTGTGTTGTTCTTCCGGCAGTGAGCAGCAGAGGGTCATCAGCCCTGAGAGCAAAGGTGAGGGTGCACTGCTCAGGGTCACACTCCAGGTTCACAGCCCCTCTGCCAACAGGTGAGCCCACTCCACAAGCCAGGGGCCATGAAGCCCAGGGCGGTGAAGTCATGTGCTGGTGGTAGTAGGACAGGTAGTGCAGGTAAACTTCCTGCCTTTCTGCCCCTCCTGGAGATGTTCCTGGGCAGTGACACAAACTCTGGAGTGAGGTCCCAAAGCAACTTGATGCCCTGTTGATGGCAGATGGTAATCGTGTACAGGTCATCAAGCTGCTGTGGGCTCCACTCGAGGTCAGGGATGAGGACAAAGCCATCGGCAGGATCTGGGTTCTCGAGACCAGTACTCACCCCTTTATTTTGTTACAGTTAACATTGTTGAACCCTCACCGCTATTTGAAACTCTCCCTTTAGTCTCGATGACCTCTAACTTCCTGGTCATTGTCTCTCAATCTCATTGATAAACTACATTTCCTCCAATTCATCCTTCAGTCATTGATGTGGGGGTGGGAAGAGGGCTTCTGCATCTGTAGCATCTGTAATCCTCTCCTCTTGGGATTATGAGGAGCAACAGCACAAACTCAAGGGAGATGTCATTCATGGTAGGACCAAACCCAGTCATCTGCTTCCCCTCCTAGTCTACCAGAACCGCTGCATAAATCTTCTGCAGAAATAAAATATGTCAGTTTAGAAAACGCTTCATAAAGAAACCACTTGACTTGATATGATTTTATTTTTCACAGAATAGCACCATAACAACCAGCTTTCCACTTCAAATGACCATAGATACATGGTAGTATCAACTTGGATGAACTGCGTGAAAGGACTCTAAGAGTGACCCCAACAACTTTCTGGATGAACTCCATATACTGCAAGAACTTGAAATCTTTGCCACTAGGGGAACTCTGACGTTTCTCTTCTTTAAAGTTTTTTTGGGAATAATCCAGCGAATGGTTTTGGGTATAATCTCCAGTGAGTCTGCTGGCATACAGGCGTAAAAAAATGGCTGGTTGTGTTTTCCTTCAGAATGGACGCTGCCATCCTCTTGATGAGATTTTGATGCTGACCTGTGTTTGCTTGGGAAATAATCTACTCTTTCTGACTCATCACCACACGCGTTCTTCTTTCTTGTGCATTTCTCTTTACTCTGCATATAACTATAATCACAGTTCCAATGAATGTTCTTTCTAAATACATCAAATTTGGCCTTCTTTCTTTTTTTGCTTTCCAGATGTCTGTGAGGTTTGTCTTGGCTTTTTCTAAGATGTAATTTAATATTTGATTCTGTTAAGGGAGCTAAAGTGTAATTTGTTCTGTTTCTTGTAATCCATGAAAACTTCTCTTCACTGAATGAAACGGAAGATGATACAAATGGGACTTCTACAGTGTTGAGTGAACGGTGACACAACCAGTCAGGAGATTGCATTTTGGAGGACGACGACCTATGTTTCCTGCTTCTGCAGGATTCGTAGGAAGGTGGTGTCACAATTGAGGAATGTTTTCTGCAGCCTCTACTATGATGGGAACCTGAATCTTCACTGTAAAATGGTTTCAAATCAGTTTTGATTTTTTTCATCGTGTAGACATTTTCCAAAGGAATGCCTTTCTGTAATTCAGATGAAATGTTTTGTGATTCCTGACTTAAATAAGGGTTGGCTTCTGAAAACAAACATTCTTCACTCTCACGTACTTCAAGAACTGAGCACTCCTCCAAGTCAGCGGAACTCTCAATAAATGTCTGACGGTCAGTAAAACCTTCAGAAACCTGAATTGAATGAGAATCAACTAAATTAGGAACATGTTCCTGAGTCTTTAAATCAAAAGATTCATGTGTATTTGTTTCTTGAAACCATACGTGACATTGTTTATCTTTTTCTGGAGTTACATGAGATTTTAAAAAAGCTGTAGTGCCTTTCTTCACTGTTCCACGTTGTTCAGGGTTAGAAGCACACACATGGGTTGGCTCCAGGAATTTTCTGATCAATGATGAGTTTTCATAGGGACTGTGGTTTTTGAAAGAGCAATGTTTTTCTAACAGTTCTGTATCAATGGAAAGACTATCACTTTCTCCACTATTATCTACTTCTTTACATATTGCAACTGTGTTTAATTTAATAATATGTTTGGGAAGTGTTTTTGGCTTAGGGGACATACTTTCTACAGGAATCCCCAGGAAAAAACGAAGCTTTTTGTATTGCAAATCAAGATCTATTTGATGAAGAGGTTTTTCCTCAAAAAGTAACAAAATTCTGTTTTTTTGTTTTGGTTCTTTGACACCAGAATGAATATGTTTAGATCGAGATTTCCTTCTACCCTGAGCATCGGCCATTGCGTAAGATTCTATTACAATCCTGGGAAAGGCTTTCATTTGAATTGCCAATGTTTTCACAGAAAAGTGTATGAGAAGTTTGTCTTTTTCTTCTACTGGGTATTTCTGGAGAATATGAGACAATGGCATCTCATTAGCAGAAGTCACTGCAGATGCTCCACTTTCTAGCTTTTTAATACTCTTCAACTTTGTAGTATTCTCCTTGCTGCCACTTGAAACATCCACAATCAGTGTCTTCATACAGCTGACCTGAGGTGAATCTTTTCGGTATTTGTGTTTTAAGTTAAGATCGATAGTATCAATCCCTTCTAGAGGCAAAAAGTACATTTTTTTATGTCTTGGATAAAGCCTCCAACTCTTTTCTTCTGAAATAGCCAGTTTGAGATAAAAGTTGAACTTTTGGAAGGACTGTTTTGCCATCTCTGGTATCAGATTCAGTTGTATTTCAAGTGCCTTTGACTCCAAATGACTGGCGAGCTTATTTTTTAATTTGGGAGTCAAACATTTTAAAATGGGTTTTGGCTGCAATCTAGGATGTATCTTCGTGGATGTTGTATCTGGACCCCATGCAAAAGGTGGTGACTTCCAATCCTCAGGTTTAAGGACCTGTACTTTTCCCACTATATCAGCATAAACTTTGTCTTGGGTCATATTTTTTAGCTGGGACTCAAAGACATTTTTAATTGCTTCGTAAAGAGGAAGTAAACTTTCTGCATTTGTACTATCTGCCACTATTTTTATTTCATTACTTTTAACTTGGGGTGGTATGGGTACAGTTCCTGAAAAAGGGTTTTGTTGTTGGACTGTTTGTGTGGTTGTGTTCTGGATGGGTTCACTCTGACCCCTATGCACAGGTGGCGAGGCACACTCCATGGTATCAAATAGATGAGTCTCGAGTTGTGCTTCTACTCCTGGAGGGGAAATACTCATAGTTAGGGTACTTTTCACGTGGGTTTCCACATTTTCCTTTGGATCTTCAGATACGCATGGACACTCTGTGGGTGTCAGAATGGGTTTTGGCTCCTTTTCTTGTTGCTCGATCATAAGCAAGTCAGGTTCTTTTGTGATCCTTGAGATAACATGCCCTGGAACAACCCTTTCTTCTGTTTGTGGAGTTAAATTTTTCTTATTTATTTCACTGCTGAGGTTTGCTTCTGGTTTGACACCAGGAAGTTTTTGCATTTGCTGTTGGTCCACCACGAAGGGGTAGGAATCTTCTGGAACTATGTTTGTAAAATTCTGGTCCCATTTTTTTATAGTGCTTGATTTGTTCCTCTTAACAACTTTACTAGCATTTGGTGACTTCTCCTGGAATTTAGAAAGACAGATTCTCTTTTCTCTTTTTAGGTTCATCTCAGATTCTATTGTTTCTTCCGTCTGAGATGGACTCATCATGGAAATAGAAAGACTTCTGATAAATATTCCTGAGGCACCTTCCTTCCACAAAGCTATTTGTTTTGGTTTGTTAAAATCATACTCTAATTTCTTTCTATTGCTTCGAGTCCCGTGTCCTGTGTTGCCAAGAATCTGTAATACTGGATGCTTTGGGATTGTCATGGTTGAAAATTGGGGGCACATTTCTCTTTTCAAATCTGCTATTGTTAATCTGCCTTTCTGGCCTTCAAATTTGTGAGAAAGAGGAATATAGGCATACAGTGAATCCAGCATATGTTTCTGAAACAATTTTTGTGGCTGAATGTTTTGTTTTGCATTACATATTTCCAGTTTCTTTTTATGTTTTTGCTTGATTGGGCAGCTGTTTGCCTCATCAGTGATGACTTGAGTCTTAACTTGAGATGTCTCTGCTTTTACAGATGGAGCTTTCAGGTTTATAGTATTGCTTGTATCCATTTTTATTATCTCCTTCTCCAAATTGACAATGGTGTGTTTGTGCATTTCTATTTTGTCCTCTTTCAGATGGACAGCTATGTTTGTGTCTATCTTTAATTTCCCGTCTTCCATTTCTAATTCTTTTTGGTTTGCATTTATAGTCTTGCTTGTGTCAGTTTCGTTTTTCTCTTTCTGATCTCCAGATTGAAGTGGGAAAGTCCCGCGGGGGGAAGGAGACTGCTGGAGCGATTTTAGAATGCATTCGTCTTGTTCTAGGATAAGCAGTGCCTGTACTTTTTTCCCTCGTGTGGTATCCAACTCTGTAATACCCATATGCATTCCTGGTAGTGTTTGTATTCCAGGGTACATTGCAGTTTGCTCATGTACCCCTATTTCCAAGGGTGTCTCCTGCTTTCCATTTTGAAGTGCAAACTTAAGAGAAAGGCTTGAGTTCAGCCTGGTCTTGTGTCCACTCTCAATCTGCTGTACCCCCAGCTTTTTCATGACAATTTCTTGTTCTTCTATATTTTGGTGAGTATTTGACTTTTTGATATGCATTTTCTTAAGTGACCCCTTTATCTGTTGTGCTAATACTTTGGAAGAGAACATTTTGCTCATGTTGTCATTACTTTGTACATCTTTCTCTGGCTTATCAAATTTACATGAATCTGCAGAGCCTAGAGATACTTTTGATAATGTTTGGTGGTCATCTTCCTCAGAAATAGAAAATGCTTTTGAACTTACAGGGGTGCCCAATGTGACACATAGTTCCTCAGATATTTCCTTTGGCAGTGAAACTGAAGTCTGAGGACCTGTTTTATGCTTTAAGTGATCCATTATTTTGGTTTCTTTCTTCAGATTTTCAATTTTAGTTGGATTCACTGTGGGGTAGGGAAGAAATGTAGTAAAAGTTTCTGGGTTGGACTTTTCTGGCTGAGCCTTTAGCCCTGTACAGAAACATTCTGGCCTTTTTCCACCTCTCAGGGTATCCAATCCTGTGAAAGGAATGTCCTCGTGCTGTGAACTTACAATTAACTGACTCAGATCTCCTTCAGATTTGGCTTGTGGCATCTCATTCCTCCGCTGTACACTGATCATAAAGTTTGAGGTCCACTGTTGCACTGCCTCTTCTCGTGGTACAGCGCATCCTGCTTTTTTCAGAACGATTTTACTACCAGGAACTGACTCTCTAATAGCTGTTGTCTGGGTATCTAATGATTCCTGGGGTTTTTTCTGCAGACAAGCGGATCCTCTCATTCTTGGTGTGTCTTTGTCTCTTTTGCTCCCTGAATCTAGATAAAGGGGAGGTGCTGATGGGATGGAAAGAAAAGTGCTTGTCCGAACCATACATTGTTCGTCTTTATTGTTGTGCACTTTTTCCTTCAGCTTTTTAATATTCAACACAAATTCCTTTGTATTAAATATATGGGAAATTGGTGAAATCCTGGCCTCCTTGTGTTGCATCCTGATCCTCATGTCTACTTCATGCATTTTTTCTTTCTGTGATATATATTGTTTTCTTTTCCTTACACCACCACCAATTGCCTCTGTATTTACTGTCTTCTCGGCATCTGATAATGCTGAAAGCCTTAGTGGAAATAGACAGGGTCTTTTAACTCTAAGCCCTTCTCCATCTACTTGTGTACCTTTATCCAACTTAAGGTTAGTTGGAGGAGGTTTGGAAACATACACTTTTCTTAGCACCATACTGGGTGGTTTACCTTGACCTTCATGTTTCTTCTGTTCTTGCCTTCCAATGTTCAAATGCACTTCTGTTCTATGGAGCACATATGGGGGTGATTTCTTTGACTTCAAAGTTCTATCTGTGGTATGAGTCAAAACTCTCACAGCTACTGTTTTTTCTCTGTCCCTCTCTTCTTTCTGAGGTACATGCTGTTTCTTGCTTTGAACATCTTTTATGATCTCTCCATTAATTGGCTCAGGATGTACTATTTCCCCCGCATTTGATATTCTCTGCAAAACAGACCTTTTAAGTACTAGCATTTCATCACCTACTAGTATTTCTTTACCCAAATTGATGTGAGGGAGAGAGGGTAATGAAGTAGGAGATTGGGTCAGGAGCACACCTGGTTCATCTTTCCTTTCCTGTATCTTCTTTTCTTGGTGTCTGGGGAACATGAGGTTTATTATCTCCACTCCATCTTCTTCCTTGTCCTGTGGCGTGCACTGTTTTCCTTTTTGTGGACGGATCCAAATATCGCTTGTAATTGGCCCTATGTATACCACTTCCTCAGAATCTGCTAATTCCTGGACGTGTACTGGGGAAACAGAGGATCTTGTTAATGTGGGTGTGCTCTTTTCCTTGATTCTGGTATCCATGTTATGGTGAAGCGGGGAGGGTGTAGAAGCACAAGTCTTAGTCAGCATTACTCCCACTGGCTCACAGGGAGCCTCCCGAACCTTCCCCTCTTGCTCTTCAGTTTTCCATTGCAGGTCCCCCAGATTGCATGGAAGTAAAATAGGTGATTTCTTTGCATTCAAAAACATATCATTGGGATCTACTACACCATTCACATCTACTTTTTTGTCTCTATCCTTCTCTTCTTTATGTAGCATGTGTTCTTTGAATTCTTTTATATTACTGGAAAGTTCTCCATCAGTTTCTGCATATGCTATTTTTGCTGCATCTGATAATTCCTTGGACTGTAGTTGTGGCAAAGGCAACTTCGTAACTCTTATCATGTACCCCTCTTCTTCTGTTGTATCAAATTTAAGATATGGTAGGGTCAGTAAAGAAGTACAAATGTTTTTCACATTTGTAACTAGTTTATTTTTATCTTCCTGTACCTTTCTCTTTTGCTCTTTAATTTTCCACTGCAATTCTTTGGTATTGAGTATATGTGGAAGTGGTAATTTCTTTGCCATCAGATCCATATCTATTGGGAACATGTTGTCTTCAATATCTATTTTGGGTCTGTCTTCCTCTTTTAACATATAGCCATCAAATGACTTAGTATATGCTTTTTTGCCTGGATTGGATGGATCCTGACTCTTCAGTGGTGGAAAATGGGATTGTGTTTCTCTTAGTGTGTCTTCCTTTCCATTCATTCTAGTCTCCTGTTTCAGGGGAGATGGAAAAGGTAAGGAAGCAGAAGTTTTCCTCAGAACCACTTCTGACTTACCTTGGCCTTCGTGCACATCTTTCCATTGCTCTTCAATATTCAAATGCAGTCTCTTTCTACTGAGTAGATGTGTAAGTGGTGATATCTCTGCTCTTAAAGTTATTTGGGGGAATAGCCTACCTTTCCCATCTTCTATTTTTACTTTGTCCTTTGCCTCTGTACATGGCATATGTTGACTAACTTTTATTATTACATTACATGAGCTGATCTCTTCATTGGAATCTGCATATTTGATTTCCTCAGCACCTGATGACACAGGGAACTGTAACTGTAAAGGAGACAATCCTGTAATTTCAAGCAAGTCTTTTTCTACTTTGTTTCTGTTTTGTATTCTGTCCTTTTCTTTCTGTGGTAGATGCTGTTTTCCTTTCTCTACATAGCTGTCAGTGAACTTTGTAAAGGCTATTTGCCCTGAAGACAATGACTGTTGGAACTCAAGACATGGCACATAATTTCTTATTATTCCTGGTTCACCTTCCTCTTCTTTTATTGCATCCAATTTAGGATGTGTTAAGGAAGTAACAAAAGGACAAATTTCACTCACAATTGTGTCCTTGTTACTTTCCTGCCCCCTTTTCATTTGCCCTTCCATATTCACTTGCAATTCTTTTGTTTTGAGTATATGGAAAAGGGGTGATGTCTTTGCTTTCAAAGCTGCACACATGGGATGCATTGTGTCTTTCTTAAAAACGTATGCTTTATCCTCTTCTTTCCGCATCATGTATTTTGTTCTTTTTGAATCACTTGAGATATCATTCAAAGATGACACTGTATATTTTAATTTGTCTGCATCTGATGATTCCTTCTGCCATGAGCACGAAAGAAAGGGTCTTGTTATTCCTCGCTTCTCTTCCTTGCCTTCTCTACTTTTGTTGAATTTAAATTGAGGTAAAGAAGGTCTTGTCAGAACTTCATCTAGTTCACTTTTCCTTTCCTGTGTGTGTCCCAATTTTTCTTTTATGTTTGTCTGTACTTCTTTAATTTGGGAGCCACAATCTCTAGGGGTACCAAGTACACGTGGAAGTGGTAATGTCTTTGCCTTAGAAGTTGTGTTTTTGCAGTACATTATATCTTTTGTAGTTACTATTTTTCCTCCTTTCTCTCCTTTTTGTGGCTCGTAGTCTTGTCCTGATTTTACATCTGAGATGATATCACCCCCAACTGACTTTGTATATTCTCTTTTCTCTGCATCTGATGATTTGTGGTGTGATAGTTCTGGAAGAGAGTATCTCCTTACTTCAGTTAAATAGTCTGCTTTTTTTATTTTTGTATCCAATTTTAAGTGAGAAGCATCAGGCATGGAAGTGCTGGTATTGGTCAGAATCACACTTGATTGACATTTAAAATTTTGTATCTTTTTCTCTTGCTCTTTGATGTCCCACTGGATTTCCTGTGAAATGGATGATTTCATTTTCTTCAAAGGTATGGCTTTTGCCATTTTTATTCTCTCATCTTTTTCCTGCATTGTATGTTCTTTGGCTTTTTTTACACTGTTTGAGATATCACCATAAAGAGACTTTTTATACACCATTTTTCCTATATCTGCTGACCCCTGAAATTTTGGTTGTAGAAAAGAGGATCTCGTTTTTATTAGCATAGCTGCTTCTCCTTTTATTCTTATATTCACTGCAGAGTAAGGTGGCAAAGAAATGAAAGCACAAAATTTGCTCTGCATCCCAACTTGTTTATCTTTATCTTCCTGAAGCTTTTTCTCTTTTTCTTTGATGTTCAACTGTAATTCCTGTGCAATTGGAGGCTGCTTCGCCTTCAAAGCTATTCTTTTGGGATGCCTTATGTCTTCCAAAGCCATTTCAACTCTATCTTCCTCTTTATGTGGCCTAAATTTTGCTTTTTTAATACTGCTTGAAGTATCACCAGTTGGCTCCTCAAATATTTCCACTGCATCTGTTAATTCTTGGAGTGTTAATGGAAAACAGCATCTTGTTATTCCTCGCATATATACTCCTTTTATTCCAGGACTCTGTTCCAGGTAAGGTAAAGAAGGAATGGAAGCATGGGCTTTATTCTGAACTACATGCAGATCACTTTTATCTTCCTGCATCACTTTCTCTTGTTCTTTATTTTTCCACTGTGGTTCTTTTCCATGCAGTATGTGTTTAAAAGGTGTCTTCTTCCCTTTAAAAGTGATACATTTGAAGCCCATTATGTTTTTCACATATACTATATTTTCTCTGTCTTCCCTCTTTTTCTGTGGCAAATGTTGCTTTGGTTTTATTACATTGCTTAAACTATCTCTATTAATTGACTCTGCAAATGATGTTTTCCTAACATCTGACGATGCCTGGAGCTTTAGTGGTGGAAGACAGCTCCTTAGTATTCCTGCTTTATCTTCTCCTACTTTTATTCTTGAATTCCAATTAGGACATGATAGAGATGGTAAGGAAGTACATAAGGTTGTCAGTTTCACACCTGATTTACCTTCACCTATCTGCATCTTGCTCTCTTGCTTTATTTGCACAGGCATTTCCTTTCTATCGAGTGTATGTGACAGCGATGATTTCTTTCCCTTCAAAATCACATTGAGATTCATTATTCCTTTCATATTAACTCCTTTGATTCTATCCTCCTCCTTTGTCTGTGATATATGTTGTTTTGTTCTTTTAAAATTATTTGTGATAATCCCATCAACTGTCTGTGTATTCAATTTGAGGTGAGGTAAAGCAGGAATAAACTCATATATATTTGTCACAACCAAATCAGGTTTACCCTTTCTTTGTTTCTTATTTACCGTTTTCTCTTTTATGTTGCACTGCAGTTCTGGTCTGTTGCCTGGGGTACCACAGTCAGTGATATCGAGTGTACTTGGAAATACTGATTTCTTCAACTTCAAAGTTCTTCTTCTGGAGCATATTATGTCTTTCTTAACTCTTTGCTTTACGCTATCCTTCTGTATTTTACTCTCAGGCAAAATAGGCATGAAGACAGAAGGAGAATGTGAAAACATTCCAGGTAAGCATATATCTTTTTGTACCTTTTTTTGATATGCCTTACATAATGGCACCTTCTTTCTAATTCTTAGCCTAGGGGAGCTGCCATTAGATGTTAAATCAATTACCTGTGCCCTATCCAATGATTTCTTTCCTTTTGGAAATGAAACATTCAGATGTTTTATAGTTTCACTGCATGATTCTAAAGGCAGAGCTGCATTTTGTTTTTTCATTTGCTTTGGAGGAATTGAGGGCACAGTACATTCCAGTTCATACTCACATACAGTATTTGGTTGATCTTTAGAAAACAAGTCTAATCCTGTTGCCCTGCTTGACACACTACCTACTTCTGATAATGCTTTCTTTGTCTGAGGCATTAAGTTTTGCCGGAGCCACGGATCATTTTGAGGGTAAGACATATGCTCCAGAAAATTCTCACAGGGGATCAACAGGTGCTGTTGTTTTTGTTCTATACTGAATAAGTTTTGTCTTTTTTCACTTTTTTGAGTATATCCAACTATGTCATCCATTACTTTTAATGCTTCTTTAGCTTGTGAAGTTAAATATTCACAATGCATCATGTTTGTGTCATCTGATTTTACTTGTTGCAATGGGGTATTAATTTGAAGTAGACCTGTTTTGGAGTAGGATGCAGGCTTTGGAAGCATCTCACATGTACATTTTTCTTGCTGTTCTCCTTTTCTTGTAATAAGTGAGCCAATTCCTTCTGCACTTAGAGTGTAATCCACAGTGCTAACCATTTCTTCTGATATCTTCTTTTTACATGGCATCTGACTTTGAAACATTTCTTTCAAAGAATGAGACGCAAGCTTTGTAAAAGTCTGGTGTATACATTCTGGTTGCTCTTCTTTTCCTTCTGTATTTGAAGTGTGCTGTGTTGGACTGTCTACGGCCTTGAATGCTTTCTTTACCCATGGAGACTTAATCTGAAGTATATCCAATGAAGAATAAGAAATAGATGTTGGAAGAACTTTGCACATACTTTCTTGTTGATGCTCTTTTCTTCCTCTAATGTGCAAATTAATTCCTTCTGAGCACGGAGGTTGGTCCACTGGAATACCTGCTTCCTTTGACGATTTCTCTACCGTTTGACCCAAAACTGTTGATTTTATTCCTTTTGCTGAGACTTCTTTCTTTAGCTGTTCAATATGGAGATGATGCAATATACAAGAGGAAATGGATTCCACAATATTTTCTTTAGAACTATTGAGTTGCTTTGCCCTTGTTTTTTCTGAAAAGTTCATTTTCTGTCTATTTGATTTTAATGGAATATCAGTTAACTTTAATTGCTCTTTTTTCCATGGGTTTACATCTAAGCTTATAGGGATGCTAACATTTTCTTCCCTTGTTGTATTTACTGACTGTTTTACATGAAGAGGTTCCCTATTGGGGCAAGATACAGAATCCAGAATACTTTCAGGGATGTGATCTGGTTTCACTGCAGACATATTTTGCTCTACTTCTAGATTTATACAGGGAAATTTCTGTCCTTGTAAGATATCAGTTTCTTTTAATCCTTCTCTTCCCAATAGATGTGAAATATTTTTTCTATTAATGTACATGTCTTTCTCAGCTACCTTTCCTGTGTTTTCCAAATTAGGAGGTTCCGTAATGGGGCAGGCAGTAGACTCCAGATTTGTCATTGAAGTATTTCCTTGTTTCAGCAGTTCTTGCTCTTTGCAAATCTTCTGTTGAGAAGCATCCAACTCTGTAAGGAACATATTCTGTCCTTTTGAACTTAATGAATTACCAGTTTTCTCTGATACTTCTCTCCCCCATGGAAATGAAACTGAACATTCGACAATGTCTACATCTCCATCCTTTATTCTTGGTGCAGTAAGGAATTCAATTTCTGTATGTGTTCTAATTTGGGGGATGTCAAACCTAGTGTAATTGATTTGCCTCTCCTGTGAGGAGAGATCAAGATATACGTCTCTTCCCAAATCTACTGCTAATTTGACATGGTCAGGCTCTTTCTCCACTTGTTGGTTAATCACTAACTGATCTCTACCTTGTGAGAGAATGTCTAGTAAAACAGTTTGGTGGTTATCTTTTTGCTCTGTAATATATTGTTTCAGTGTTTTAATATTTCTTGATATAACACTCTTATCAGTGGACTGTGAAGATGACATTTTTCTTCTTAGTGATTTGTTCAGCTTTAATGGTGGAGGAACGCGTATCACCTTTCTTGACTTGTCTGTCTCTCTTTTTACTTCCACAAACCCTTTAATTTGAGATGGAATAGATCCAGAGTCACAAATAGGGCTCAAGACTAAATCTGCTACAGTTTTACCTTGCTGGAACGCCTTCTTCTGTGTATGAATGTCACATCTCAGTTTCTTTTTGTTGCTTTGGGCTCCATATCCTGTAGTATTAGGCATCTGGGAACCAAGTGGTTTCTTTGTCTTCACTTTTGCCTGTTTAGTATGTACACTGTTTTTCACATTTGCTGCTTTTGCAAATTTCATCCTAGGATTTCCATCCCAGAGAGTGTCACATTGTATTGAATCAGTCTCTGATTTCCCTGCTTTTGAAAATGGAGTCTTTAGATTCCAAAAATAGGTAAGATTTTTCCTTTCTGGAAATTTTAATACCTTTTTCTGCCTGTTAGACTCAGACAAAACAGACGTTGTAGACACTGTTAGTAATTCTCTTTGCAAGTCTTCATGGTTCTTGGCAATAGGACCTCCCACTTTCCTTCTACAGCTTTTATTACATGGCTCTCCAAGCACTGAGCTCCCTGACTTGGTTGGTGGGATATTTTGATCAACTGTGTATTTTATTGTTTTTATGTCTTCCTTTTCTTCTTCAGATTGTAGGTAAACTGCACTGTTAACATCCAGCTTTCTTGTAGGGCTCCCATCAAATGTAGTTTCATTGATTAAAAGATCATCAAACATTGCTTTCCCTGGTTTTGGATGTGGAATCTTTTCACCAATTCTATGTCGTATGGCTTTTTGTGGTGGAATATTCTTCTTCAGATTTTTAGTTGGGATCAGTGGAGAACAAGTCGACTCCAATATATTTGCTGAAACCAGTGTCTTTTGTTGTACTTCTTGCTCTACAATAAGCATATTTTGATCTTTTCCACTTCCTATACCATTCAGGAATTGTAGATGTGCTTCCAATAACAGTTCGTTGCCCTCTTTTTCTTTTTCATTTTGCCATCTTGATTCTGATGTGTTGTTTGAGGTACTCCATTTATTAGAGGCATATGTATTCAGTGTTTTCCCTTCATCTTGCTTTAGATGTGTAATATTGGTTTTTATTAATGGGCCTTTCTTTGCTTTTACTTTTTTATGCGTTTTGACGGCAGGTGAAACAGGTGTAGATGAGAGAAAGGTATTTATAAATATATTTGACATACCTAGAGGTATTTCTTTGGTCATGTTTTCCAAGATGTGATCCTGTTCCTTTCCATGGCGAAGGGCACCAGACCTAGTGACATTAACTGTCCTTAAAACTGATGCCATCTGCGCTGCCCCAGTTCTAGACTTACGGATTTGTGCTGCATTTCCCTGCCCTTTAAACTCAGATGAAGCTGGCATGGAGACATCAAAAGGCTCTAGGGTTCTCTCTTGGAAATCCTTTTGTAACCTTATCTCTCCCTCTGGCATAGAACTAGCAACTTCCTTCTGAGGGCTTTTCTCAAATGGGAGGCCACTCTGTGCTGTAACAATTAAAGATTCACTAATTGACTTGCTTGGCATCAGAGATAAAATCTTTGGACTCCCTGTATCATTTAATCCTTTTTGTGTTTCTGTTCTTTTTGGTAGCTTCTCAAATGGAAGTAAATTCAAAATAGAGCAAGAAATAGAACGCAATACACTTTGTGTGAAAAGTGTTTGTTGCTGCATCTCCTGTGCTGTGGGGAGTGATTCTGGGACTTTTTTCCTTGCTGAATTCTTCAGTTCTAGATCTGATTTCACAAAGTGAGGCTCCTTAATTTTATGAGCTTTGAAACTGAAGTGTTGAGAATCCCGAGGAACTGCTTCTCTATCTTGGACTTCCTTTGTGCTCTCTGAGGTGCTGTCCCTCTTATCACTAGAACCAGCACACCAGGCTCTCTCTCCATCTGGTGACGGCTCTTGCTGTCGCGGTTCATGACTGAATCTCATCTTCCAGGGCATGTCTGTTTCAACTTTTATTCTCTTACGTACTTTCATGTCAAGTGAAATAGGCATGGCAGAGGAAATAGCATTTAGCATTATATGCGCCACAGGTTTACGTTGCTTCATCATGGTTTTGAAGTTGCATTCAAATTGCCTTCCATGGATGGGTGTACCACGTTTTGTGATATTAAATGTCTGGGAAGTTGGTGACTTCTTTGCCTTCAACGTTACACATTTGGGACTCATTTTATTTTTCTTGTGTATAAGTTTTAGAATGTTTCTCTTAGATGTAGGTAAAGCAAGTGTTGATACATCCAAAGACTCGAGAATCATTGCTGGTAATTCTTGTGCTAATCCTTCCTTTCTCTCTACTGTAAGATCTTCCAGTACCGCAAAATGTTTCATATAAAGTAAAAAGTCAATAATCTGTGATTTCAGGGTCTTGAAAGGTAGGTTTTTTAGACAACCATTCCCTGGGATGGTAAATATCTGTGAAATTGGTGTCTTCCTTGCCTTCATAATTACACCTTTGGGACTCATTCTAATTTTTAAGGCTGTACATGTAAATGTCTTTCTCTGCCTTTTAGATTCAGATGGGTCAGGGGTGGTGACATCCAAAGACTCCAGGACAGTGGCTTGTTGATCTTTTTTAAACTCTGTCTTTTCCTCCTTACCATGACTGTACAGTTTCTCTGTGTGGCTCCCATCACTTGCATCACTACATGTCATTGTATCTATTAAACCTTCACCAACCAGTGATTCCTTTGACTTTATTAGAGGAAACTTTGAACTTGCTGTATATATTGTGACATTTTGTGTCTGGTGGCTTCTCTTTGGTTCCTCTACCTGCACTGGATCTGTAGGCTGCATTTGTTGTGGGACATCTTGTTCTACAGCAAACAGTATTTTCCTACTTCTTTTGTTTTCTGATTTGTGAAGGTCAAGCTCCGCCCTCTGGTCTGAACAGAATACGAAATGCTGGCTGTGTTGCAGAACTACTTTTAATAATGTCTCCTGTTCACTGTTTTCTTCCTCTTCACCTTGAAGATTGGTTTCTTTGGTGTCATCTGAAATAATATTCCCTTCATGTGATATTGCTTGCCTTCCTTGTTTAGAACTCAGTCTTTCTTCTCCTAACCTATCTTTTTCTCTTTCTATCTCGCTATACATATTAGTGTCATGTATAATACTCATGAAGGAGCACATTTTATCTGCCATTTTTTTACCTTGATGCACTTCTTTCGTTTTGGTTGTCAAGTTAAATCCCAGTTCTTTTCTATGGCTTGGACTACCCTTGATATTGAGTATGTATGAAATCGATGGTTTCTTTGCTTTTAAAATTTCACATTTGGGATTCACTAAAGTTTTCATGCCTAAATATTGTTTGAAGTTTCTCTTCCTTTTGGATGTAGAACAAGCAGGCATGCAGCAATCAAAAGTCACTGTCTCTTGCTTTTCAATATCACCAGCCTGTTCCTTTGGATGGTTTGCTTCAGATGGGACACCACCCTCTCTTGTAGAAAATATGATTTTATCAATCTTTGCTTCCCCTGACTTTGGAGGTGAAAACCTAGCACCATTCTCTACCTTTCCAAATTGAAAATGATCCAATATGGGGCATGGAGCAGAATCCAAAATAGTTTGTATACTGTGCATTTGTGGTTGTGCTTGAATATATATACTTTCTGGTTGTTTCAGTTCCTCATCTGGTTGAACAAGGTCACGGTTCTCCTGATATGCATTGACTATGAAGTCTTGGTTATTCTCTGGAGCTGGTAGAGCTTCATGTTCCCCTTCCACCGCCTTCCCATTTTTCACACCGATAGATAAACTACTCATGTCAATACAATCTGGGCAATATACTTTTCTTCCATTTGGTGGCTTCTCTTGCATTAGCTGCATATGACCAAGTCTTGTTATCCTCTGAATGTCTGTCTCTACACTTAATCTGCTACTCATTTTGATACTAGGAAAAATAGGCACTTTGGAGTGAAGGGTATCCAAATATGTATCTGCTACATTTTTATTTTGCTGTGGATTTTTCATCTTTATTTTCAAATTGCATTTCAGTCCCTTGCTCTGACTGTCATTAAGCATATGTGAAATTGATGGCTTTTTTCCCCTCATAGTTCTATGATTCACTGTTATTTGCTTCCTTGCTGTTCTTGATGTTTTTTTCTTTCTTTCAGATTTAGGAACAAAGGGCTCGACAGAATCAGAAGACATCAGGAATGTTGCTTGCAAATCTTTCTGTAACTCTAAATTTTTTCCCACAAAATAAGAATCTAGTTGCTTTTCAGGGTTTCTGCCAGATGATAAGCCACACTCCGTCATCCTGTTCAAATGTTTATCAAGTGATGAGTTACCTGCTTTGGGAGGTGGAATCTTCAGACCCATATTAGCTGTTATGGCATTTTCTGTTTTGTTGGTTTTCTGGGGTTCCTCAGCTTCTCTAGGACCTGTCTGGAGGTCAGTCTGTAAAGCAGTTTGTGTAACACATGTTTGGTACTGCAGCTCCTGTGTTAAACAGTTCAGTGCTGGGTCTGGTTTGTCAAGGTGGGTCTCCTCCCCTTGACATGCATCAGCCGAGAAGCATCTGGTATGTTGAGGAGCTGCGTCTAGCAAAGGTTTCTGCTCCACTTCCTCTCCGTCTTGCACTTTTGCTTCTTTGTTGTCAAATGCATTCCTCTTATCAAAGAAATCAACATACCGTGGTCTCCCTTCATCTCTGAGTTCTCCTTGCTTTAACTGCGCATGACAGAAGCCATTTGCCTCTCCTTGTAATCTGCTATGCATGGGAGAATAAAGGGCATTTAGGAATTCATATGCCAATCCATTAGCTTGGTTGATTATTTCAAGCTGGGTCTTAAAGTTGGATTCCAGTTTCTCTCTGTGACCTGTGACATTAAATAATTGTGAAACTGAAGGCTTCGTTGTCTTCATTGGTATAGACTTGGGTCTCACTGTACAATTTATGTGTGAGAATCTTACCCTCTTTTCCTTCACTTTAGAATGAGTTAAATCAGGCACGTGGCAATTAAAAGTCTCTGGGAAAGTTGCGGGTAAATCTTTTGGTAATTCTGCCATTGTTTCTGCAAAACAGTAATCCATTTCTCTTGTATCACTTCCATAATCTGAAACATCACTTTCTCTTGTTTGGTTTAAAGGGTCTCCAATGAGTGATTTTTCTAATGTATGAGGAGGTATCTCAGAATCTGCAGTGCATTTTAAGTCTGTCTGTGTTGTTAGGCTTTTCTTCATATTCTCAGCATGAGATGGGTCCATTATGAAGGAGGAAACAGACTCCATAATGGTTTCTGCAGATGTGATTGGTTGATGATTTTCTTCCTCTGTTTTAAGTTCCTTCTCTGGATGTGCATCCAATCTGAGACTCCAGCTATCATTAAGGACTGCTTTTGGTGGAGTTTCCTTGTTCCCTCTCAGTTCATCTTGCAATTTAGCTTCTTCTAGTGTGTTTCCAGAGTCACCTTCTTTATTAATTTCTTCCCTCTCAATTTGTGATTTCTCTTGTTTTAGCTTCATATGATGGTGATTTTCTGCATTTAATCTGCTGTGTGTTCTAACACGAGGCAAAATAGACACGTGAGAGTAAATGACATTCAGACGCACGTCTGCCATAATTTTAGCTGGAAGCATCTGTTTAATTAGGATGTTTAAATTGCCGCTCAGTCTTTTTCTAAGACATAGAGTACCATGTCTGTTGAGATAAGGCATCAGTAAAATTGCTGGCTTCTTTACTTTCATATTTACACATTTGGGATTGAGTACACTTATCGTTCCTGCTATTTTTTTTCTGATTTTCTGCCTTTTAACATATGATAAAGGAAGCACATGGGTAACGAAAGACCTCAGGTCTTCCTTTTCTTTTGCGATATGATCATCCGGTGTCTGTCTGGGGCTTTCACCAAATGGGACACCCCATTCTGGCATTTCTGTGAAAACTTCCCCAGCTGGTACGTCCTTTGGTACTGTAAGGGGAGTCTTCGGATCTGCAGTTTCTCTGCCTGTCGGTCTGTCTCCACTTTGCTTCACCTTCTCAACTTGAAATGGATCCATGGTGGGGCATAGACAAGTCCCCAAAATTGTTTGTGTAGAAAGAGTTTGTGGTTGTATCTCTTGCTCTTTATTTTGAGTTTTTCTACTTCCTGAACTGCTCTGTCCTATTTGAAATTCAACAGATTTGGGCTTCTGCTTTAGTTGTTGGCTGAACCCGAAATCTTGTGTCAGCTGTGAAACTGCTTCTTGCAGAATTTGTTCCTCTTCCTCTCTGTCATGTTCTTGTGGCTTTTTAAATACATATCCCTTCTCAATGCATTTTGCATTCCATATTTTCTTTTCATCTGGTAATTTTTCTTGCTTTACCACTGAATGACTAAGTCCTATTATTCTTGGTGTATCTGTTTTGGCTTTTAATTCGCTATGCATTTCTGTATCAGGTGGTTCAGAAATCATAGTGTTGGTGGCATTGTGAAATGCATCAGATATTCTTTTATCTTGCATATTTTTAATGTTGCTTCTAATATTGCATTCCATTTCCTCACTTTGATGTAATTCTTTCTTCTTACTATAATACTTGCATCCTAACTTGCTACGTTTTGAAGTGTGACATACTGCGATTTGAAATACCCATGAAGGTGGTGTTTTCTTTGACTTTGCAGATGGAACTTTGAGACTGGATTTAGTTTTACTGTGTAATGTTTTTCTTCTGTTTTTCCGCCTTTTAATGGCAGATGAAAGAGATACTAAGCCATATACAGAATACTGGTTTAATTTTGATGTAGCAATTTGTTTCTGGCTTTTTGGCTTTATGCTCTTTAGTTGTGGCATCCCTTTAGCAACTGAATTTGGACTTAGAGCTAAAACTAGAGATCTGGCATTTTTAAAAATAGTAGTATTTTGCCCCTGGATTGAATATCTGATCTTATATGACTCTTCAGACCGACCATAATATTGGACCTCATCTGTGGGATTTTTATCACACTCTAGGCCTTTGATTGAATCTCGAGTCTCAACAGAATATGGGACTTTGACCAAATGTTGGCTCCTGTCCATGGCTTGGGTCTGGAAGGGGTCTTGTGTGCTGCTGGAAAATGGTTTTCTCCTTAAATCTTGAGGTACAGCGAAGTGTCTGGACTCAATATCAGGCTGGCTGTTGATTAAGTCTTGGTGATTAACAAATTGTTGAGCTTGATTAGTAAATTGGGTTTCATAAAATCCTTGATTATGAATAGCACTTTGTGCTGGAAAAGAATCTTGTGCTTGGGCAGAAATATCCATTCTAACAGAACGTTGATTCTGAATCAAGGACTCTTGAGGTCTTGAGCACAGAGTAGTTTTACTCTCTAATGTAGCATTGGGTTTTAAAGGAATTTGATTTTTTAAATTTTCTTCCAGAAGTCTGACTTGGTCTCTAGATAGAAACAAATGGGCGGGAGGGCATGGTGCCACATCGAGATCTTCACTTTCTGTAGTGATTCCAGAGGTTCTTGGAAAGTTAAAGTCAGAGGAAAACATTACACTTTTATTTTTGTTGGTTTTCATTATTGAAAATAATTTCTTTGATGAACATTGTATTTTATTTTCATTTTCTGGATACTGTCTATGGCTTAGAAAAATTTTCTTTATTTCTGAATGAAATGGTGACAAAGATGAACTAGTCCCAGTTGAAGATGCCGTATGACTTTCACGAAAGTAATTTTTTTGATATTTACTTTCCCTGGTATCTGCACACATTATTTCATCTGCTGGTGAGACTCTTTTTTCAATGTTACCTTCATTTTCTTCAGATGTAAGTGATGAAGTAACTATTCTTTCTGAAAAGTCATCAACTCTGAAATACAAGAAAACAATGTGTAAATGAATTGTCACTTTTGTCACTTAGGACATATTTCATACAAGATTTCTCTTCTAGATTTAAGAAAACCCAATATGGCATATGAAAACATAACTCAATATAAATTGGAAAGTCATATCTACATTACAAAATAATTCATTACCTAGTTCCATTCATTTAATAAATTAATCCACTGACAAAGTGAAATAAATTATTTTCATATCTCAGAGGAGGGATTTTCACCTCAAAAACCTGTCCAAGAGTCTTTTTTAAAGCAATGAGTCAAAGTTGCAGGTTAAGATTATATCCTTTTACAAGAAATATCTGTTTGTTTCTGTTCTCTGTATGAAAGTTTTGACAAGAATAAAAATAGTCTTATGGAAACTTAGTAGGTACAACAGAAGAATGTCCAATACCATTAAGCACAGCTTTCCATAAATAAGGTCAGGTTATTTTAACAGCTGTTTATTTTTGATCAAGAAAAAACCCTGTGTTTTAGGGCAGTGCTTCTAGATTAACGATCATGAAAATGGACTCTCCACTATCCTTTCTACCTCAAATGATTGGTGTGGTCTAACAATACTCAGATCAATCATATCAGTGTCACCAGGAAAATTATAAGAAATGCAAAATCTCATTGATTTGGATTCTGCTAATTAGAATTTGCAGTATTTTATTATTGATTACTTTTTTCATAGGTAACACAAAAATATTCGGTGACTATTTAAAATATGTTAAATAGTTTTCAAGTTCTTGTAAATGTTATTTATTAACATTTAATATATAGACTACATATACATTTTTGTTATCTACTGGGATAATTTTATGTGTCAACTGGACCGGGCTGAAGGACACCCAGATTGCTGGTAAAATATTATTTCTGGGTGTGTCTATGAGGGTGTTTGAGGAAGAGATTAGCATTTCAATCAGTAGACAGAGTAAAAAAGATCACTCGGACCAATGTAGGCAGGTATCATCCAATCCAGTGAGGGCCCAAGCAGAACAAAAAGGTAGAACAGCAAGTTCTTCCTTTCTCTTCTTGATCTAGAATGTCCATCTTCTCCTGCCCTCAGACATCAGAGCTCCTGGTTCTGAGGCTTTTGGACTCTGGAACTCACACCAGTGTTGCACCCCCACCCCCTCCCCCACCCCAGACGTTCTGCCTTGGACTGAATTATATCACCAGCTTTCTTCATTCTCCAGCTTGCAGAGGGCAGATTGTGGAACTTCTCAGCCTTCCTAATCATGTGAGCCAATTCCTATATAAATCTCCATATCTATATATCTATATCTATATCTATCTATGAGGTCTGACAATTAAGTTCGCAAACTTGCCACCATGTGCTTACATTGGCAGTGCTGTATAAACAGCTCGGTAATGTTTCATAACCTTGGTATATCAGTGTCTCACAGCTGTGTTCGTGTCGATGTGTGGCGGTGTCTTGCTGAGTGGCGTTCATTATTGTAGTGTGTGTTTGTGTGCTGTCACAAGAATGTCTGGGCTTGAATTAGAGCAATGAACAAACATTAAATTTCTTGTTAAACTTGGCAAGAGTGGACGTGAAATCAGGGTCATATTAGTCCAAGTTTATGGGGATAATGCCATGAAGAAAATGGCAGTGTACAAATGGATTAAATGTTTTCTGAGGGGAGGGAATGTGTCACTGATGAAGAGAGGTCAGGGTGGCCAGTAACGAGCAGAACTGACAAAAACATGGCAAAAATTCATCGAATTGTGCATCAAAATCGTCAGCTGTGAGAAGCATAGCAGACCAAGTAAACATCAATAGAGAAACAAGAAAATATTAACTGAAAATCTTGGCATGAGAAAGTTGTGTGCAAAAATGGTACCGAATCTCACCGATGAACAAAAGCAAAGGTGAGTTGAAGTTTGCCAAGACCTTTTGGAGAGGCAAGATGATGTTTTGGGCCGTGTTATCACTGGTGATGAAATATGGGTGTACCAATATGACCCTGAAACAAAGCATCAAAGTGCACAATGGAAGTCAGCCAATTCTCCATGACCAAAAAAATCCGTTAGTCCAAATCAAGAGTCAAAACGATGTTGCTAACCATTTTTGATATCATAGGGGTTATTCATTATGAGTTTGTACCAACCGGACAAACAGTTAACCAAGTTTACTATTTGGAAGAGCTGTAAAGGCTGTGTGAAAAAGGCAAAAACTACCTGAACTTTTTTCCAACAATTCATGGTTCTTGCATCACAACAATGCACCAGCTCACATGGCACTGTCTGTGAGGGAGATTTTAGCCAGTTAACAAATAACTGTATTGGAACACCCTCCCTACTCACCTGATCTGGCCCCAAACGACTTCTTTTTTTACCCCCAAATAAAGGAAATATTGAAAGGAGGACATTTTGATGACATTCAGGACATCAAGCGTAATACGATGACGGCTCTAATGGCCATTTCAGAAAAAGAGTTCCAAAATTGCTTTGAAGGATGGACTCAGCACTGGCGTCAGTGCATAGCTTCCCAAGGGGTGTACTTCCAAGGTGACCTTAGTGATATTCAGCAATGAGGTGTGTAGCACTTTTTCTAGGATGAATTCACGAACCTAATTGTCAGACCTTATAAGACAGAACACATTCTCCCCCACAAAACTCTGCTGTGATTCCTCATTGCTACTCAGAATAAAAGCCACTGTCTTGAACATGGCCTATAAAGCCCAATCACAATCTGGTCACCTATTACTTCTCTGACCTTCTACATGTCACTCTCTCTCCCTCCCTGCATTAGACACACTGGCCTTTTTACTACTATTCCTCAAATATTAAGCACACTCCCCACTCCCCCATAGGGCCTTTGCTATAGTTGCTCCCCCTGTCTGGGATACTCTTCTATTACATATGTTTGGTTATCTCCCCTATTGCTTCAAGGCTTTAGTCAAATCCCATATTGCAACCTACCTCTCCTCCCCTACTTCTGGTACCCTGATTCCTCTTACTCAATTCTATCTTTGTTTTACTCTAAAACTTATCACCTTCTGACATATTACATAATTTACTTATTTATCATGTTATTGTTTATTATCAGACTCCCCTCCAACTAAAAAGTAAGGCAGCAATCATTGTCTGTTTTGTTTACTGATGTATTTCAAAGGCCTACAGAAATGCCTGGCACATAGTAGGTCCTCAGTAAATATTTGCTGAATGGTCATCTTTGCCTCTAGGTTTCTGATGCTAAAACTTGTGCACAACAAGCTGACCCAGACATACAGCCCAACCCTTTCTTCAGCAATACCAACAATTCCCACTTAAATATTAGGCACGTTGCTCCATTTCTGAAATGTTCTCTGGCCTTTCTCCACTAGGAAATCTCAACTGGCTTTTAAAAATTTTTTAAAGAACTCCCCATATGATTAGGAAAAGACTGATAGTTCTATAGCCATGGTAACAAGGTAAGTACCAGAGGTGGTAGTAAATCAAATAAATCAATCAATGGCATATAGTCATAGTCCTGTAGTCATAGCAACAAATAAACACAAAATCTGCTTTTTTTTTTTTAAGATTTTTATTGGGAAATTGGGGGAAGGGGAACAGACAAGTTGCTGTTCTTTTGTTCTTCAGTCTAGTTGTGGAGGACGTTGCTTCACTGGCCCAAGTTGGCACCATCATTGCGCTCTTCCCGGGCGAGGCAGATCAGTCACCAGCTTCTGGACGGCCGCTCACTGCGGCTGCTGGCTGCTCACGCTGGCTGCTCGCTACACACGGTAGCCCATGGCAACCCACTGCCACAGGGGCTGCAGCCTACGCCGTCGCTGGTGACTCACGGCAGCCCAGCTCCAGGTTGAGCTGTTGTTCAGCATCTTAGCTGTAGAGGGCAGTGTCACTGGCCCTCATATGTGGGATCCGAACCGGGGCCCTCTGACGTCCCAAGCCAGTTCTTAACCATCGCGCCACTCGGCCGGCCCATACCATAGTTTCTTAATCCAGTCATCCCAGGAACATATTTCTAAGGGTGAGGTCAATCCTGAAAGAAATCATTCCCCAAAGCCTGAGCAGCAGTTTCCTTTGGTCACTGAGACTGTGCCTGGCCAGCATGGCTCTGCCTGATTTCAGATACCAAGCGGTAGGCTCACCTTTGATGCCTTTAGGCCATTCAGTCCTGCTCCTCCCCCTCCCTGCCCACCCTTTCCCCTTTCTCTTCTCTCCCATGTCACACCAAGACAAAACCGACTCTGTCTCTGAAGCGATACACTGGAACCATTTTTATGCTTGGGCTTCTACCAATATTCAAGGCCTTTTAATTTCAAAATAATTTAAGATGCTTCCCAAATATAGTTCGGTCCCAGAAAGAAATTCTCGTGTCAGAGTAAAATATTTTTGCTTTGTTACACATATCATTTTAACTAATCTTCATGATATTCCTAAGAAGTAATTCCAACTGCTATTTTGAAAGTAAGGAAATGTAGGTATTTTGAATTTAACTCATTTGTCCAAGGCAGTAAGAGGCATAATGATATAAACCTAGACCTTTTTCATTCAAGCTTTGTGTTTTTTCACTACAATATGCTGCACAATATGTAGCCATATTTCTTCCCTGTCCTTTTCCCTCAACGACCCCTGCCCCATCTCTTCTTCTCAATTACTTTCCCCTAATGCCTCCTAGAAAGGTGCCACATAAGGATTAAATTCCCCCTAGGCAGGAATGAAATAATGGCACACAGGGATGGGGAAACTCTGAGGTCACCTTGATTCTGAAGCTGAAAATCCTTTTCTCCCCCTTTCCTCTCTTGCCTATCAGTCTTCAGGTTTTTAATTACAGACAGTCCCTGACCTACGAGAGTTCGACTTACGATTTTTTGACTTTGCAATGGTGGGAAAGCGATATGCATAATTACATGAGATATTCATCACTTCATTATAAAATAGGCTTTGTGTTAGATGATTTTGCCCAGCTATGGACTAATATAAGTGCTCTGAGCACATTTAAGGTAGGCTAGGTTGAGCTATGATGTTCTGCAGGTTAGGGGTATTAAATACTTTTTCAACTTACAATATTTTCAACTTGCAGTGGGTTTATTGCGACATAACCCCATCATAAATAGGAGAGCATCTATATATGTGAACCTTCAATACAGTGCACACCTAACCCCTGTGTACCTCAAACACTGACTTCTGGATAATCACTTATTCTGATTGCACTATTGATGTGCTCTAGTTTTTGCTGGCATTCCTCTTCCCAAACCATCTCTTACCAAGATTCTACCTGCCCATACCTCCAGGTATTGTTACTGCTTCCCAGGGCATCCACCCTACAACTCAAGGTGTTAGTACCTTGATGAAAATAGAGCCACAACGTTAAATGAATAAAGCCCCTTTATACCTGACAAATAAAAGGCATTATAGTCAAGTATTGGTCAGGTTCATTCTCCACACAGCTAATAGTGATCTGGCTGAAATACAAAACTCTTGTCACTCCTACACTTAACCACCTTCAGTGGTTACAAACTATCTACAGAGTAAAATCCAAGCTTCTTAATAGGTACAGAAAGTCCTCCATGATCTGACTCCCACCTACCTCTTCACATGCATCTCCCACTACCCGCTAACTCAACCTCAGCATTTTAGCCACTTTGAAACAATCATAATTTATTGCACATACCCTGCTGTTTTTGTTTCCTTGCCTCTGCTCACGTCCTGAAAGGCCTTTCTTCTTCTCCTAACCTGCTGTCTTTTTCTGGCCAATTTTCACATATCCTTTAAAATTCAGTTCCAGCATAACCTTCCTCATGAAGCCATCCCCAGAACCCCTATGCTGGCTTAAGTATGTCCTAAACGTTCTCATATTTTTATCACTGTGTTACCAGACTGCAGGGCACTTGTCCTTTAAATATTATGTCTCCTCCACAAGAATATAAGCTTCTTTAGAATAGACTCATTGTTTGTATCCCAATACCAAACACAATCTCTATTGTATATCTAATCATCGTTGGATTTTGATGAAAACTAAAATATTGATAGCAACAAGAGTAGCAATGTCAGTATTTAATCCCTTGTAATGATATATCATTATGATGCTGATGAATTCTGATTGTATATAATAAAGTCCTTTCGTGTCACTCCTGCAGCACTTAGCTCAGGGTTTGCTTGGTTCACAGTAGTGCTAAATGAATCTTTTTCCAACTGAATTATCAGAACTGCTGATTACTACTTCTTTGTGTGTATTGGAGAGCAAGATTGGTGTAAGGAAGCAAGTCACTTTAACTTAAGCATTATTTTCCTCATTTATAAAAACAGCAATAATACTACCTATTTGGAAGGTTAATTTCAATAATGTATGAAAAGC
Organism: Hipposideros armiger; assembly: GCF_001890085.2. Lineage (NCBI taxonomy): Eukaryota > Metazoa > Chordata > Mammalia > Chiroptera > Hipposideridae > Hipposideros > Hipposideros armiger. The sequence continues at coordinate 1,098,841 of NW_017731758.1, read as the reverse complement.
CATTAACACACTTTGGGACAGAGCAACCATTTAAAATCAATGTTAGATTGAATTATGATGTTGAACAGCTGTGGTTCTCTATACATATGAAAAAACCCTCTTCTAGTACTCAGATGTAAATTGAATTTTGAATAGAACAGAACCAACCTGTTTCATTTAATTTCAAAACATAACTCTTACCTTTCTTCTGAAGATGAATGAGTTGACCAATTATCTAGAGATAAATGTGAATAAAAAAAAGTCAGAGCACAAATGGGAGAAGCTCAGGCTGAACAAGGTTTATATTAAAATATGATATTGTATATTTACCAAATGTCAGGCTTTTCAGGGAACTGTCGTCATTCTATTTCAACAGAGACAACAAAATGTTAGAGGAGTAATCCAAATAGCAAATGTATTCTTATGTGTGATTTTGAAAAACAGGAGAAGGAAATCAACCATTGTTTCTTACCTCCTGAGAATCCGAATTACCCTTTTCTGCAAGTGCAGGCTTTTTCTGAAAGGATGTACAAATCCTTAGGAGTAGGATCTCAAAAATAATTCCTAGGAAAATTATAAAGAAGATTGCCATCCAATCATTTTGAGAAGTCCAGGACTCTACAAAGTCCCATAAGGTCAAAAATATATTATCTTCCACTCCATTTCTCACAGCTTTTTTAAACAAATAAAATTGCTTTGACATTTTTATGTAATATGTGAAATCGATTGATATCTCATTCTGAAGTCCTTGATTTCGGATGCCCCCAAACACAAAAAGGTGGTCTGCTCATCTCATAACCACATGCAACACTCTGCCCCCCAAAAATTTCCAGTACTGCTCAGTGTCTTATCAAGGGCAGCTCTGGGCCTAAGTAAAGTGAGGTACGTGTCATAATAGGTATTTAAGTGAGCTCATATCAACTTACTTTAGCAACAATGGAAGTTCACTTGTGAGACATGTATGACGCTGGAAGTCATTTTTTTATTTAAAAATTTAAATCCCCTATTAATTTCACAAAAAGAAACACTATTCTATAAACAATCCCTTAGCATAGTTGGATTATCACTGCTCTGTAAATAAAAAAATGTATAACAAATTTGAACTGGACATAACCATTTTTTATTTCCACCAGAATAATAATATATTTATACTTCTTTGTGATCAGAAAAATATGAATGTAGGGTTGTCAGGTTTAGAAAACAAAACTAGATGTTTCAGTTTAATTTAAATTTCAGATACACACCAGATAATTTAAATGTCCCATTGTTACTATATAGGACGTGTGATAGCTTGTTTCTCATAGGCCTGCCTGATTTTTTTTCCCTTAAAATATGACACCTCATTTTATATTTCTTTCTGCTAGATGGGTATGTTGGCAATGTTCTTCTTCAACAATCTACTGTTATGCTGAAAACCAAAGTTACATTTTGCAGTGGTCTGGTGAATTTCCTTTTCACCGTCTCTGGTGATTTCAAGGAGTACCTACTCGTGATGCTTCCTGATGTCAGAGCTAGGGTGGGGCAGAGCCAGGTTGAAGTCCTGCTCACTTTCCCTCACAGAGAGTAGTTTAGTCACAAGTAGACAAGGGAGTCTGGACTATTAATGAAAATATTACCAGTAACTTGGATTTAGAGTACTTTCCCTTTGAAGATGTAATTAATAATTCTTCACTTATTTAAGGTGGATTGAGGAAAAAAAATAATCTTTAAACCAGTTAACTGTTCAGGCCTCCCCTGTCACGTAAGTTTAACTGAGTGCACCGGAGATTTATGGGGCTCTTCCTTTCCGTGAATATGAAACAATGAGATCAAAGACATATCCTCAGTTGACGTCATAGTTGTCCAGTCTAGTGGGCCACAGCGTACACATGGTTATGATCTTTATTTAGGTTTAACTGTGATCTTGGAGTTTGTTTTTGCAAAGAATAGCCTTCCAGGATGCATGGTAGGCATTAGTTCTAGAAAAAACTTCAGCAATTCCGCTGGGTTTTTCTAGGGTAAAGTACACCCTCCTCTCTGACTCCCCACCTACATACACAATCAGGGGGATTTTATTGTTTTTCTATACAATTTAATGCAGCTGGCAAAACACTCTTCTCTTGCCTTATGGCAGACATTCTCTAATTCATTTAATGCTATCTACCTTAAAGGGGATACAGTGTCTTAATACTTTACTCTCTAGTTCCTTAAATCTTTCAGAGGTTTATGGCACTGAATCCCTAATTAGTATATCACTGAATAGCTCTTATGAACTTAAAAGGAACTTCTGTGCAACAATCCTGCTGATGGTTGTTTGCAGAGGTGGAGTATCCCCCTCCAGGGCTTTGTCATGTCTGTTACTTATGTACTTGGCTACTAATAAAATTATACAATTACCTAATTTTCAGCATAGATATTTCTGTCATTTGCACTAGAAACCTCTTATGTCAATCTCAAGTGAGCATTAAAAATGCTGTTAGTTTTAAAAATCATGAAGACAAAAAAATAATGATCAGAGAAATCCCATTACTAACAGTAATATACACTAAAACACTCAGAGAAAAATTATATTAAAGTGTTAAAAAATCTATTACTGCTACCAATATCACATTCTTTGAACTATTTGGACATTGTGAACTAGGTTTTTATTCATTATGTATCAGGAAAAAGTTCCAATAATAGGTGTATAAACAGTAATATAAAACTAGGGTTGCTCATTGGTTAAAAACTTTCCTTCTGGGCCGGCCGAGTGGCGCGTTGGTTAAGAGCTGACTTGGGACACCAGCTCTGAGCAGCAGGGCCCCAGTTTGGATCCCACAGATGAGGGCCAGTGACGCTGCCCTCTACGGCTGAGATGTTGAACAACAGCTCAACCTGGAGCTGGGCTGCCGTGAGTCACCCGCGAGGGCATAGGCTACAGCCACTGCTGCAGTGGGTTGCCATGGGCTACCGTGTAGCCAGCAGCCAGCGTGAGCAGCCGTCCAGAAGCCGGTGACTGACCTGCCTCGCCCGGGAGCGCAATGATGGTGCCAACTTGGGCCAGTGAAGCAATGTCCTCCACAACTAGAGTGAAGAACAAAAGGACAGCAACTTGTCTGTTCTCCTTCCCCCAATTCCCTAGCGCTGTTCCCAGCCCCCAATTCCCCAATAAAAATCTTTAAAAAAAAAAACCAAAAAACTTTCCTTCTGTAAATATCTTAGTTTAGTACAACAAATATTTATTGAATAATGAAGGCATGACATTGAATAGTAACTAAAAAGTGCTTTATGGATACAAAATGAGTAAAAACTATTTCCTGACTTGAAGGAGTATATAATTTAAGTGATATGGAACAAATATGTCAGTAACTTACTGAGAAGGCACAGTGTACTTAACAACAGAGAGGAAAATACTATGTGGGTTCAAAGGATACTTGGTTGGGGTAATACAAAGAAAGCTATAAAGAGGGAAATAGAATTTAAATGTCTTCAAAGATGAGTAGGATTTGATACCAGGCAAAGACTAACAAAGAAGAGTTTCAGAAAGAGGAGACAGACAGACTTGTTCCATAACTTTGTGTAGTCCAGGTTAGCTGGAGTATTTGTGTGCAGGTTCAGAGCACAGGGGAAACGAGGCTAAAATGTTGATAAGACCTATTGTGGAGAAATTTGAATGAAGGAAATTTAACCTTAATAGTCACCTTTGGAGATCCACCAACAGATTTTGAGTTGGAGGTGTCAATTGGTTTACTGAAACAAAAAGGCAATAAAAAAAGAAAATCAATGAGGCTACTGCAATTATATAGATGAGAACTGATGAGAGCCAGAATTAGTGACTAACTTTACAAGTGTTGTTACAAAAACAAGTGTTGTTTTCCTTTATTAAAGTTGACTCCTGGAAAACTAGATAGAGCACTTTCTCAGTTGCACCGCAATAAGACAAAAGTTCCACTGTAACAAAATTCAAAAGTTTATTTTTTCAAAACTTAACTATATTAATGAAAATAAATAATATTTAGACCATCTTTAATATTCGTGCATCATCTTTATAGAACTATGCTTTCAAAAGTCATGTTGTAAAAGACATCAATTTCACAACTAGAACATGTATTAAAAATTAGGGAACACTGGAGAACCTTAGTCAGAAATATATCTCATAATGCTGAGATTTATGCTGGTTTTTATCAAATTAACTATATTTGTATTCAAAATAACACGGCTTTTAACTAAAGACAATTATTTCTTGTCCATTTCGGTGATTTCCTGGATCCAATACAAAATCTGTGTATTTATTTCTTTGAAAACATCATTTGTTGACCGTCCTTTCACTGCCATGGAATGATTTGCCTTGTCAATCCAGTGGATTTTATTAGGAGCTTGCATTTTCTGTGCCACTTTCTCCAACAAGTTCTAAAGGAAAAAAAAAAAAAAAAGAGGATACTAGACTAATGTCCAATAAACATCCTCTCTCCCCAGCCCCACCTATACTAGCATCCATTCACTAAATATTCATTAAATACGTACTCTACAAACAACTTTTGAGGCAATGGAAATGTGCAAGGAAATGTCCACAGAAGTGGCAGGCAGTCCACATCTTTCAGATACAGCCATACTACAGGACAAATATTCATTATTATGATAAAAATTAAGTAAACTGGAGAAAAAAAATTCTTCTAAAAATATTTTTCTCAAGGAAATTATATGCTTTGGGAAATACATTAATATTTACTAATATGTACAAGTTACTGATTTTTTTCTCGAGTCAATTTTATAAAAAATTAAAGCATCTGCTTGAATGTTGAAACGATAAACCAAATGTACAGTCTAGAACTCCCCAGACCACAAGATTCAGATTAATCCTTTATTTCCCAAGTATGAGTAAATTTATTTACCAACTCTCTTTCCAGAGAAATGAATTTTGTCATTATGCTTATATTTTTTAGGTTTTCCAAAGCAATGGGGTAACTAAGGTACCAATCTAGCACTAGTCAAATCAGCATCATTTTAAAGACTGAATGCTGCAGGTAATAATATCTTGTTCCTAAGATGTTTTTTTCCCAGTCTTTTATTTTCACACAAATAATGAAGTTGTGAATCACCTTTTCACACATTTCATCTGCTGCGCCCGACACAAATAGTACAGGGTCTTTTATACGAAAGAGATCTTCATCTCTAAGTTTATGCTGCTGCTTTGGATGGTGCAGTGGATAAGAAATACAAATAAGACCTCGAACGAAATCATCAGCATCATCTGGCTCAATATGACACATTACAGAAGCAGCTGCTCTTGAGCCCATTGAACGACCTAAAATCAATTAAAATTAAGTTCAGTTTGAAGTATAAACATTCATATAAAGTTGTGGTGATAATGTAGCAAATTAGATTTCATTTAGTATTCATATTTATATATCAACAAATTACTTTACTCCACAAAGTGGCAATTAACAAGTTGGAATACCCATAATGGACACCTATATCCTTGTGAAGTAATAAAAAAGAATCCCAGGTCAAAATTATTTTAAAAATAAATTATTTTTCTGAAGGATCGTGAGGACAATCCTCATTAAGGGATTTTTTTGTGAGAAGGTGAACCAGGGATATAAATAAAAGGAGAAGTCTTTGGGTTACAATATATGACGTTTACATTTGCTTTAAATATATAAACTACCTTGATGTGATTGATACAAGGAAATGACTTACCAAACCAAAAAAAAAAAAATCCTTAAATTAGTTCCTGTCATCAATAAATTTTAATTCTCAATTACCTATTCCTATATTATTAATAGCAGATTTAAAAACAAGTTTTCACGAGTATTGCAACTTACCTCCAAGGAAAACACCGGCAAGTTTGTATTCTCCTGAGGTCTTTAGGTAACTCTAGAAAAGTCAACCAAAAAATTATCAACTCTTCTCCTATATAATACTTCACTGGAAAATCAACATATATTTCTCATCATTGCTGAAACGTAGAAAAATCTTTGCAAAGACAAGCACAAATCTTAAGGGATTCTTCTTGAAAGAATGAACCAGTTCTTTGCTCTTCTGGTCATGCCTTCACTATCAAATCATATGCTGGGTAATACAGGCAAATATGTGAGCAAAAAAATCACTTCACCTGTCTAAAAAATTCAACTACTATTGTAAAATATTTTTTAAAAGAACAAATTACATTAAAAAAAAGGCCAGTAAAAGATTCCCAACTAATGTAGAACCTGAAAATAATAATAATAACATCTAATTTAAAGCTCTGAAAAATTTGACAAGCTTGAAATAATTTGGATTTAAAGAAATTTCAAATGTGCTTTATCTAGGGATTTTATAGTTTCTAAATAACATGTATAAAAATCCAAGCTCTATTTGTATATTCATAGTATAGTAGGCAAAATATCCAGAACTATATTCTAAAGTTACATACTTCCAATAAGAAAATTATATCATAAATGGCTTCCTTGGCAGTATCATGGAGGAACATTTGTGTTGTGGGCATTCATCTCCAGGGAAACGTCATTTACTGCTGAATTTCCAAGAATACTCATTAAAAGATTTTTAAATTAAATGGCTTCTAACAAAATTTGTCTTAAATTAAGAATTTTAAAACAGAATTCTGTTATAAGTAAATATAAAGAAATTTTCTTACCAAAACTGATTTATATGCCTTAATTCTATGTACAATATTAAGGCCTTTACAGGTAAATCTCAGGCAAAAAAACCCATGAGATGCAAGATGGGATGCCAGTGACATCAAATGAGGAAGATTCATATCTCCTGATGCTCCATGTGTAAGAATTATTCCATATGTTAAGCTCTTGTTAGGTACCAAACAAACAGCATCTAGTAACTTATTTCCAAAAGGTATTTTTAATTTAACCTGGAATTCAAGAAAATAAAGGGATCAAAAATTACTTCCTTGCCTATTCAGACAACTGAATAACTAACTATATGTCTGTTCTGCAAGGCCCATGAATCAAGTTTTGACCTCCAAATAAAAAGCAATGATATTAATAGCTAATATTTAAGAAGTGCTTATGTGTCAGGTACTATTATAAGTTCTTTATATGTATTAACTCAACCTTCCTAATAATTCTAAGAGGCAAATACTATTATTATCTCCACTTTATAGAGGAGAAAACTGAGGCACAGTCGGTTAAGTAACATGTCCAAAGTTATATAGCCACTAGCTAGGATTCAAACTTGGGCAATTTGCTCCAGTCTCACTCTAAACCACTAATGCTATACTGTCTCTCATAGTTCAAGTTGAAAATAAGAAAACTACTCTGGAGCCATATGACTACAAAAAAAAGACAGAAAGAAATCCTGAAGATGCAGAACATATGAAAATATGTATTACCTCGGTATGACTCATTTTCACTGTTGAATAACAAACTTGAAGTGCATTACATCTGAGAAGCAAAGGACATCTCCCTGAAAAGAAGATTCTGTTGTGAAAGATGGGTTGGCAGACATGGGTATAAGAACTATGAATGAACACATGCAGTAGCTGAAATAATCACATTTAGAACTACTTCTCTAACCTAATATCTTTACATGTGCATTATTTGATTAATTATTTTCAAGGTTCCTATGGGCATTCAAAACCGGTTATAGGGCCAGGTATGGGGCTGGCATAATATAAAGCCATTGTGATACCTTAACACGGAAACCTTAAGAACACTCATATCTAAGTAGGATGCTGTATGTTGGCACACATATACATATTTTTCTAAGCATCTTTATTCTCAACCAACTATCTTTAACTTGACTTCACAGCATCTTTCTATTAACCCATTTCCTTTATCATTATCATTCTCAACTCTTCCTCCCACCCTGCAATAGGAGTATACATCCACACCCTTTGGCATGTGACGCTGCAGAGACTCCTAGTAAAGGAGTGTGAATCTCCACCCTGTTGACTTTGGGCTTGGCTATGGGACTTGCTTTAACTAATGGGCTATACATAAAGGTTTCAGTGTGCCACTTATGAATAGAGGCATGGCAAATTTAAAGAGGCCCTCTTGAATTCTCACCCTCAGCCATGAGAAAAGCATGCTGCAGATATTTTTGGGTTTTTAGCCTGGGCCCCAGCATGAAGACATATGGAGCAGATATGAACATAACACTAAAGTCTGGAGTCTAGCCAAGATCTACACAATTGAAGAACCATGAAATGTTGACCTGAAGAACCAAGAGCATGAAATGTAAGCCACTGAGATTTTGTTATACAGCATTCCTTCCTACTTTAAATCTTTTATTGTTTAGGACATTATCAGCATCAGGAGCTCCATCGTTCATCTCTTTTTCCCATTAACGTTTTATTCATTCATTCATTCATTGAATAGATAACATGATTCAAGGTTCAAAAGGTACCAAAAATATACAGTGAGATGTCTCCCTTATTACATTTTTGCCTACCACCCAGATCTCCTCTCCAAACTCACCAATATTACCTGCTTCTTGCATATATCTTTCCAGATATTTTATATATTTATATATCACACACACACAACCCTCCATTTTCTTTTTATAAACTGGTGATATTTTTTCTGACCCTTTCCCCCCCCACTTAACATATATCTTGGTGATTACTCTTTTCTTTATACAATGAGATTATTTCTTATGGCTGCAGAATATTCCAAGGAAGGGTTGACCTAGTTTATCTCACCATCTATTAATGAACACTGAGACTGTTTTCAATCTTTTGCTAAAATAGTATTGCAACGAGTAGCACTGTGCTTACATTATTTTCAAATGTGTACAGATATATCTATATGATAAATTCCTAGAAAGGAATTGCTGTGCCAAAGGATACTCGTATTCACTTGTGATTAATTTAAGAAACACATTTCATTTTTCAATGAGTAATATATGTACATGGTACAAAATTTTAAAAGAACAAAATGTAAATAAAGTCTCCTCACATTCTTTTCCGCCAGCCAACAAGTTCCTTTCCCTTCCTATAAGCAACCACTATGATCAACTTACGGTGTAGGTTTCCTTCTATGTGTATGTGTGTGTACAATTCTCCTTTTTGAGCCTGAAGGGTGTTAGTCTGGCTGCAAAAGTTCTGAGATTTGAGTGGGAGGAGGATGCAGGACTTTAGCTTCAGTGTCCATTTTCATAAATGTAGCCCCATAATTAACTGTAACTGGGGTCCCCCGTTTCAAAGATCCTGTTTTAAGTTCTCAAGAGAATAAAGCCTCTCATCTTCTAATGGGAGAAAGGCAGTCACCTAACAGTGTGACACAGGGAAGGAGATCTCGATATCTAATAGCTTTTCAAACAAACTTCACCTCCGTCATCTTTACTGAAGCCCTCCACATCCATCCTTAGCACCTTTACCTGCACTGCCAGCTCCCGAGGTGTCCGCCCAGGGCTGCCGGTGTCTGTGCATTCTGAAGATTCGGTGGTTTACACAGAATTGCTGCACAGTATTCCCTGCTGCTGGTTCAGAATTAAGCTAAGATTTGCTAAGACATTTGCTTTCAAGTAACCCAATATTTTATTGCTATTGGTTCCTTCCCATTCTCTCCATTCCTATGGGTTTAGATCTTAAAAAAAAAATCCCTTTAATTTTAGTGAGATTTCAGGAAGGAGTAAAATTAGATACATGTATTCAATCCACGGCCTTAACACCCAGAACGCTCTAAAATTCCTCAGCAGCTTGGGTTTTTGCGTGTTTGCTTTCATGACACGTCCACGCCTTTCCAGACTTCCTGAGGACCTGTCTGTGCTTCATACCCGGCGTCCGAGTTCGGGACCACTTCCGAAACACCCAACCCGTCCCTACCGAGACCCCTGCCGCGACCTGTCGAGGCGGCCCAGGTTGTAGCCTTTGGCTCTGGCTCCCTACAGAGCGGGGTCTGACACCTGGCTCGGCCTCCAGATCTTCATCCGCGAACGGGGAAAGCACCACCGACCTCAGGGATGCTGCGGGGATCAGGGGACAGTCTCTGTCCTGTGGCGGTGTCCCCGCGTCGTCGGCACTCAAGAGTGACTTTTATGACTGCTACTACTCTGAGCGCCCTGAGCGATCACATCTGACGCCGAGGGACCAAGCCGCCACCACCACTGTAACTTGCAGTTAGAAAAAGGCCTGTGAACCAGCGATGACTTCCACGGCAGTGTGCTGGGAGCCACGGGGCAAACGCAAACGTTACGCGTCCAGGCTCCCAGGGCGGCGGACAATCTGGCCCCGGGGTCGGCACCACCAAGCCGGACCAGGGTAAAAAGGTGAAGCGGGGTTTGGAATTTCAAAGGCACCTGACAAACCGCTTCTTCACTCAAACGCCGCGCGCGTGCCCCGGGCTGTGCGGCGGCCGCTCACAGCTCGCAGGCGGTTTCCAGCCGGCCGCCTGGGACAGGCTCTTGGGACCCGGGCTGAACCCGTTCAGCTTTCCCCACCCTCGCCATCCCCACATTCGGGCCTCCTAAGCGCCCAGGGGGACGGAGCCCCAGCGGCGGGTGCCCGTGAGCACCGAACTTACACCGAACGCCTCAGGAAGCCGGCCAACTGCCCAAGAGGCGACGGCCGGCCGGGAGCCCGAGATACCTCAGGCGGGGCCGGCAGGCACACTAGCACGAGCTTGGGCGACCACTTTCCGCTTGGTAGCGCCAACCGCCGCCGCCACACTTACCGGGGAAGGGGAAGTGGCCAGCAGCAGCCCGCAACCGCCCTCACTCCCTTCAGAGAGCAAACTACCACGCTCGAAGTGACCGCCTTGCCGTACCGCCGGAGCGTTCCGTTACCCCGCATGCGCGCGCAGGCCCCGCCCCTGAGCGTGCTGGCCTGCGCGCGGGGCACGCTGGGGGCGGGAGTTTTCCCGCGGCTGTCCACCGTGACAGGGCCGGGGCGGCTGGCAAACATATGTGCGGCTGACGAGCAACCTCCAGCTGCTGCCTCGCCGCCAACTCGTTCCGCTCTAGGTCCGTCCCTATCCCAGTCACTCCATTCTCGCAGTTGCACAGGTCAAAACGTGGGGATCAACGCTAATTATTCACTTTATCACACCCCACAATGAATCGATCCCATTGGCTCTATTTGCAAATACATATAGAATTCAACCGCTTCTCATACCAGACCAGTCAGAGCCCCATCATCTTTGCCTGGATTACCGAAATAGTCTGCTAGATGGTCTCTTGTCCCCTCCCCCAGCCCCTCTTGCTATGTTGTCAATACAGTGGGCAATGGGACCCTGTTGAAATACAAACCATTTGGCTCAACATTTTGCCCATAATTAAAGGCCAAAGGCCTTACCAAGGGTTTATGTGGTCGGTCCCCTCACTTCTTATCTTGCTATTTCCTATTCTCCTTTCCCTGGCTCCTTCAGCTCTAGGCACCCAGGCCTCATTTCTATCCTCACATCCAAACCCACTAGACATGGACCCACTACAGGCTTTTCGTCCCGGCTGTTCCCTCTTCTTAGTGAGATCCCCGTGGCTAGCCCTGCATGTCTTCACGCACATATCAGTTGCTCAGTGAGGCCTTCCCTAATTACCTTCCTACCCTTCCCATCCTTCTACCCTAGTCACCTAGCATAACATGGAGTGTCTTGGTCTCCTCGCTAGACTGTACACTCCCCATGAAGGCAGGGTATTTTGTTGTTTTACCTTCAGTCTCCTGTGTATGAACTAATGCCTGACAAATCAGTATTTCTTGAATGAATGCATCTTCCCCAAGCCTAGTGCAGTTGGTAAATGCCCACTTTTTTGTCACAGCACATGAATGAAATAAAATCCAGAAAACCACTTGTCATTTACCTCATTCGTGTGGACGGAAAAGGGGCCACACGTAAAAACTGACAAGCTCAGGAGACTGCAAATAACCACATAGGATGGCATGAACATAAAAATTCCTAACTAAGGTGGGCCATGGCGGGGAAGTCAAATCCTTGGCCTGTAGTTTCCTTGACAAAGGTCAATCTTTACCTTGAGCCTGTCTGTAGTCTTTTTGCATCTAAGATAACATACCCTTGCAGTATCAGAGTAATCTCTTTTTTCAGACCCCCCAGGGGCACAACCCACCACACCAGAGCAGGAATCTACAAAATCCCTCATTGTTATCTTGTTCCCCAAATACTATCTCTATGTGCTGTAAAATGCTATTAACTATGCTGTACCCACCAATGTAAAAGAAGTGTGTGGCTCTCCATTTTACTTTTTATCCAGTCCCACAGATTTCCCCGCTTTGCTTTCTCCCACCCCCTTAATCTACAACCAAAGGATTTCATGTAATTCTCCTCCTTTGATTCTAATGTATAAAATAAGTTGCACAACGGCCATTTTTCCGGAGCATTTTTTCAATCTGTTGAGACTTTGCTCCCAGCAATTGTCATCAGTTTAGCTCAAATAAACTCTTACAATCTTTCTCTTATGCTGGATGTTTTTTGTTGACAATTGTTTTCCTGAATTACAAATCTGAACATTTCTTGTCTCTTAATTTTCTAGCTATGCTTTTAAAAACAACCTTATTTACATGCCATAAATTCCACTCTAAGAGTACAATCTGATTTTCAGTAAACTTACAGTCAGCCGCACTGGAGGATGGGGGATTCCTGTTCAAAGGACTTAGCAGGGTTCTTGCTGTAACTGGATTTTTTTTTTTCTAAAAGATCCTTTTTTTTTTTTTTTAAGATTTTTATTGGGGAATTGGGGGGATGGGAACAGTGCTGGGGAACTGGGGGAAGGGGAACATACAAGTTGCTGTCATTTTTGTTCTTCAATCTAGTTGTGGAGGACGTTGCTTCACTGGCCCAAGTTGGCACCGTCATTGCGCTCTTCCCGGGTGAGGCAGATCAGTCGCCGGCTTCTGGACGGCCGCTCACTGCGGCTGCTGGCCGCTCACGCTGGCTGCTGGCCGCTCACGCTGGCTGCTGGCTACACACGGTAGCCCATGGCAACCCACTGCCAAAGGGGCTGCAGCCTACGCCGTCGCCGGCGCCGGCGCCACGGCAGCCCAGCTCCAGGTTGAGCTGTTGTTCAGCATCTTAGCTGTGGAGGGCAGTGTCACTGGCCCTCATATGTGTGATCTGAACCGGGGCCCTCTGGCATCCCAAGCGAGTTCTTAACCATCGCGCCACTCGGCCGGCCCTGTAACTGGATTTTATAAGGAAGTGCACTGTCTGACTAAAGTTTGTCAAGCAAAGAATCTTTGTCAGTAGTTACATGGATGTTTTCTTATAATTTTAAACTGCAGATACATATTTATATATTTCTCTATATAAAATACAATCCACAATTAAAAAAATTTCTAACAGATTATTTAACTGCAGGATGGATGGTAAAGGACCAGAAAAAGGACAAATAAAGGAACTAGAAATCCTAACACTGAACCATAATATAATGTTTTACAAATTCCTTGGATCTTTTGTAAAACTTTATATTATGGTTCAATGTTAGGATTTCTAGTTCCTTTTTAGTTCTCTTAATCACGTTTCAAAGTGATTTTCATTCAATCAGTCATTCAGCCATTCTAGTTAGTTGCAGGCACTCTATTAAATAGAAGAAGAGCATGGTCTCTGTAGTCAAGTTGATTAAAATATGGTAAGGAAGAGAGACAACCAATTACATCACTACCCCATAGCACTGTAAATACAATGATACAAGTATGCAGATGGGGAGATTCAGAGGGGTGATTCCTGAAATGAGCACTGAAGGCTATCTAAGCCAGAGGAAAACGAGAGGTCATGGCATTCCAGATCAAGGGGAAAGCATATTTGAGGAAGGTAAGAAAAGCCATCGAAAGAACAGTAAGGTTTTGGTTTTGCTAGACTACAGGGTACTTATTAGGAAGTGGTGAGAGGTTGCATTAAAGATTCAGGCAAAGAACAGATTATGGAAGGCCTTGTAAGATGAATTAGTTAGGTTTGGCTATGAGTGACTGATATCCAAAATAATAGTGTAAATAAGACAAACGTTTATTGCTTTGTCATGTATACCATGTGTCAAAGTGGGTGGTGGCTGCTGTGATGCTCCAATCTGAGTACAGGACCCACACAGATCCCCTCCTTGTCTCTCTCTCTGGAATCTTTATAAGAGCTTGTTTGAGCCAAGCTGATGACATTTGCAAGGGAGCTAGATCTCAAATGCTCCCCCAGACACCCTCTTTCCTTACTGCTCCATGGTCCAAACACAGCTAATAACTAGCATAACACAGGCCTTTAAAATAAAAATGGTTTTATTATAAAATTCTAAACGTGTGCTTTACAGGACAGTCATGGGAATACTGCATAATAAGAAGAAACATATTTTCATAACCCAGACAATCACATAGCAGATTTTATATTGTTCATGGAATTAATATTTAAAAAACATTCTTTTTTTTTTTTTCAGTTAAGAAGAGTCTTCAGAGCACCATTATTTGAAGGGAAGGTATTTTTCATATCAGAGTTCATCTTTGGTCTGCAATTAAGAAGCAAAATATTTAGAGCCATCAAAAAGTATCTATGAGTCAGGAAGACTTACATTAGTCTAGTAATGGTTTTCCCCTAAAGATGAAAGAAGGAAGAGAAACAGCCAAGTTACTGCCAGAGACTTGTAGGATCTAGGACTATTTTTGGAATCACCTAAGGGTAGAGTTACATTGTGTTTTATAGGGCTACTAATGTGGTACTCGAATATCTAAGGGTCTGTGTTACTGTAAAGGGCCTTGTGTTATGAATGGTATCAGTGAGGGGCTACGGTAGACAATGAGGAAGAAGTAAACAAAGCTGTCATTCTAGCCTCTAACTTCTACAACTCAGTGGAATCATTTGGCACCCCTTGAAATCACTTAGACAAAGATAAAAGATAAAAAGAGGAGTGGAGAAGGGAAGCTGCCCAGTTTCATTTGGAGCTCACAGAAGCATTCTGATACCAAATTATGAACTTGACGAGAGCGTACCTTTCAATTAGGGCAATTTGTTTTGTCACTGGCTTTAACTACTTTATGACTTTGCAGCACTGACAGGGGTTCAGGTTGATGACGTTCTACTTTAGAGGGCTAGTTAGTAGCAAATGAGTTCACAATACAAAACAAAACCAAAACAACCAAAACTCTAATTTGTTGCATGTGCTGTTGTCATGGTGTAAATACTCCCACCAGGCGGATTCCAAGCTACCAAAATTTAACAACTATGCAAAATTTTTAAATATCTAACAGTCATTGAACTTGTATGAGCTGGTTCCATCACACCACTGGGCCTCTGGTTACCTTATTCCTTTCAACTCCGCTTGAGAGACAGACATAATATTTGCCAAACCTGCCTTCTCATTTTTGGTTATAATACCACAATTTTCAGTTTATCCATTCAGAGACATGACGATGCTGCTTACAAAGTGTCAAGCCAACATATTATATATAATCATAATATATATAAAATCACAATTTTATACAATATACACTCCTACAAAGAGAAAACAACTATAATGAAAACAACTGTCCCCTCCTGCACTGTCTTCATACACAACCATGCACACAATTTGAAGATGAGGGATTGGTGTTTGGTCCTTGCTTTACTATAATCCAGATAGATGATTCTGAGCTAAGTTCTCCTTTGGGCTCAGTTTTGCTAACTGTAAAATGAAGGATGGATGACCTCTAAGTTCCTTTTTAGCCTGACAAGTCCATATGTGAATCTGCCTTTTCCAAACAAAATCAGTATAGAGTGGTATCAACAGAGATTGCTTTTCAATGAATAATCAATGAATAAAAACCGTTACATAAGTTTTCATCTCTGAATTGGAATGATAAACTTTGCCAAACCTATCTCAGAAGGAGGTGAGGCTATTAGGTGATGCATGTGAAAATATTTTTCAAACATTAAATAGCTACTCAAATGCCATGTGACTGAATTCTCAGATTAAAAAAGGCTTTCCTCTACTTTGCCAGGAACTCTTCTCACTTAACTGAATCTTAACGCCTTTTTGCCTTGTAATTCTCATCTGTATCATTCTATGAGAAGAGAATGAAGGCTCCAGGAGAAACTCAAATAGTTGTTGCCTGACTGAATGACTAAAGGAATGAATGAGGACTTGGATCAAAGTTCTTACTTGGGGCCGACCGAATGGCTCAGTTGGTTAAGAGCTTGCTCAAGTGGTTAGTTCTTACTCTGACATTGGCCAGTTGTGGTTACCTTTTTCCTAAGGCACGTGCAAGGAAAGAGGTCATCCTCCGTCTGTGGTTCTACCCTCTTCATGCCCTCTCGGATTTGGGGCTCACTCACTTGTAAATTGGCATATTCCTACATAGGTAACAATATAAAAACATTCCTTATATAATGCTTAAAGTACAATTACCAAATTAGGTATGCTAGAATTTGCTAGAATATGGTCCATTTAACTTACACATGTCAAGATATGCTATGCAAAGTCCTCCATACTCCCCTTAAACACCCAACAACAGAGCTTCTGAGAGGCAGCTGTTCTTTGGACCCTGACCACCTATTTCTAAGGGATTTCTCCAAATGTATCCTTCATTTAAACGACTTGTATTCACTTACTTAGTTTTTACTCCATTTTGCCTTGCAGTGAAAATAATGACACAATCTTCCCTAGACTGAGAATTTGAGGACAGAGACTATTTCTGCCTTACCCACCATGGCTTGCACAGCGTCAGTAACCATCTTCATTCATTATGTGCTCCCTGTTGCCAGGCTCTGGGCTAGGTTTGTATGTTCTAGTATGTAAATTGAATGAATGAGCAGTACCACGTAGATCTTTTGGAATTTAGATAGTGAATCCCTCCTGCTCCTTCAGTTTACACACTTCATCCTCTAGCCCTTCACCATTCCCTAGAAAAGGTTATAAAGGGGAAGGGGCCAGTGCAGATCAGGACAAAACCCAACATTCTTCTGTAGCAGTCTAATATATGGGGCTCAGCATCTGCAATCCTGAGATTTAAAAAACTTTAATTTAGATCTAGTACTACTACTAGCAAATCATTTGTTTACTATTGCATTAAAAAGAAAAAAAAATAACTTTCAAATTGTCAGATATGCTTTGATTACAATCCCTAAATGCTTAGGTCCATGAAAAGAATTTCCAAGAGAAGGCATGGCTCATATGGGTGCAACACAACAGTTATAAACATACCTTACACAATGTAGACAAAGAAATAGTATCGTGCTAAGAGAAAATGTGAATCTATGTACAGTAACTTTGCAAAATCAGATGCCAATTTCCTAACCACATACCACATAGTTCTAACGTTAATACTTTTCCCTTAATGTTAGAGCATTCTCTATTAGCTAATCTTTGTTTTTCTACTATTTTCATTATTTAATATTTGTCCCTGATTTTCTCCCACAGAGGTGTACATTTATCTCTGTATATTAATATACTTTTAGAAATTGTTAAGTGAAATATTATTTGCTACTAACATGACCAATTACATGTTGTATGTCTATTTTCTTAGAAAATACTGACCTGGAAAAGTTTAAAATAGTAACAGAATATGTCATCACCCATGAGATTATTTCTTGCAAATTCTTGTCCTGTTTTTGCTATCTTCTTTGCCTAAGGGAACAACAACAAAAAAATCGTTTAATGAAACATATCTTTTCACATGCAAACATAGGAAAACTGATCTTCAGAGTACATTTTAGTGGGACAGTATGTCGGAAAAATATATTTGGGGGTAGTCTTTCGTGGAACATTTAACAAGGTATGTTTGTTTAAATTAAAAGGAAGGGTTTTAAGACTTGAAAAGTTGAGAATTCATATTAGATCTAGAATTAAGCCTTTCTTGGAGAGAAAAGGTACACATTTAAATGAAGTAACAATGGCTTTGTAAAGTAAATGTAGGATGAAGCTTAATGCACTGCCTTAAAGATTTTTAGCAATTAGTTCGAAGTTTATATCATGAAATCTCTTTTTAATCCATAGCCACAGTTAGTGTTTCCTCCTGCCAGGCTGGCTATTTTAATTTTCATATTCTGGTAGCAGTGAGAGAGTGCTTGAGGCTCATATCAACCTGACTAGAAGAGAGAGCATAGTCAAGGCTAAGGTTTAGCTTTTTGTTTCATGAGCAGACTGGACAGTTACCGTATTTCCCCATGTATAAGATGTGCCCTTTTTCAAAAAATTTGGGGTCTAAAAACTGAGTGTGTCTTATACAATGGTTGTAGATTTTTTACTTGTATTTCCCACAAGTGATGAGGAGTTGTATGAATTTTATGATGAGTAAAACTTGAGTTCAATAACTTTACGTGATACATTTTTTTCAAATTTAGGGTCCCCAAATTAAGGTGCGTCTTATACATGGGAGCGTCTTATACATGGGAGCATCTTATACATGGGGAAATATGGTAATCCAAGCTTCAATGCCTGTGTTCATCCTGAGGGGAACTGTGCTAGCCATGGGGAGGTGGCTTCCCATTTACAGGTAAGAGTCTACATCTGAACGCTTCCTGAGCATCCCGAATGCTTTCCAGGCACAAGACATTTAAAATGAACCCATGACATTGGGGTACAAGGAGACTGACCTTACCTCTTCATCGTGATCTTTTGCCCATTTAAGTTTTTCTAGGAGATCGCTCAGGTTGCTTTTAACGGGAATGTAGTGTTTCCAGGGCTGCAGCTCATTATAAAAGTGTTCATAGTAGATGGAGTCCTGTTTCAGCACAACGCTGTCGCCGACAAGAAGATATGGCAGGCGATATGCCGCGACAGTGCCATCAATGTTTATTTGATACTTGTGCTGTGAACAGCAGTAAAGTATAAGGATCCCCATTAAATTTCCTTTGCCTCTACTCTCTTTATTTCTCCTCCCCTTTCCAGACAAAAAGCCTCACTGTCCTCAGATACAAACTGGTCAGATTTTGCCCTCCGCTTTCACCATTTAGGAAGTGCTATTATGTAACGGTGCTGACCTAGTAAAAGGCTTACTTTGATGCTCTCCTAAATTTCCCAAAGGGGCCACAAGTCTAATGTTGAAGCAGCCAATAAAATAATAAAACTGTTGTCCTCAGGCTACAACCTAAGGAAAGATAGATTTATGGTGACTTTGTAATCCCTCTACTACTTTATTGACCACATTCTATGATGGCACATTCTATGCCATGTTAACCATATATTTAAATATCAGATGACCACACACAAGTCTTAAGGAAATTAACAAGCTCTGAGACAAATACATCTATGAATAAAAATATTCATAGCACTGTGGTAATCACGAGTCTTTAGTTGTAGCCAATTCAACAGGTAGGAATATAACAAAGCCATGACAGAACACCCTGTGAGGGGGGATGGGTGGCATCAGCTCTCTTTGGTTTTAACCATTTCTTTAAAAAAATCTTTGCGATATGCATATGGCAACACCGACAATTCAACTAAGGAATTCTTTAGGTCTACCTGTTGCCACATAACCCATCAAAACAAAAAAACAAAAAAAACTTAGCCATATACAGCAGAGACAGAGCTCGCTAATCATTTGCCTTCCCACCTGTAGGACAGGTGACTACCTGTTGCCCACCATTTTTCCCACAAGGAACTTCAAAAACTACTCAGTAGAGAACAGGGCAGTGTCCTACTGCATGAAAAGTGGAGTTGTTAGAAAAAGGATCACTCCCCAGGAAACATGAGCAGTCCACATTCTAGATAGAGAAAGTGCTCTCCCTAATCCCCAGAATTCCCATGCAGACTATTTGGCTGGATTTCAATTCATTTCCCCACCAGAGGGCCTGATAAGAGGCACCTGGTTTATATTGTCCTTAGTCTATTGTCATGCCATGGCTCTGGGGAGAAGTATTTGTAAAATCGCTTATATGTATTTATTAATACAAAAAGGCTTTGGAGCTGAAATGTGCTTGAGGGTCAACTGGGGAAAATACTTTAGCTCTCCGCTGGCCCCAAGGTCCCTGATGTATATTTAATGCCAGGGGTGGGTACTGAGTACAGACTTAGGTTGCCAACCAGTCCCTGGGGTCCTATGTCTTGATAGTCACTAAGTTTTGTGCTCACTTCTCCTACCCCTTGTAATTTGCAGGCCTCTATTTCCCTCTCCCAAATGAAGATACAGTTGACCCTTTAAAAACATGGGGTGAGGGACACTGACTCTCCCCACTTCCCCAGTGCAGTCAAAATCGTGCATATAACTTTTGACTTGCCCAAAACAGTTGTCTCTTGGTATCCAAAGGGTATTGGTTTCAGGACCCCCGCCGACACCAAAATCTGCAGATGATCAAGTTCCTTATGTAAAATGGCATAGATCAATGCACATAGTCAGCCCTCCACATCTGCGGATTCCCAGCCTTGGATGAACATACCATTATACTGTTTTTGATCTATAGCTGGTTGAATCCATGGATATAAAACCTGGAGATATAGAAGGCTGACTGTACACTGAAAAAAATCTGCCCATAAGTGAACCCATGCAGTTCAAATCCATGTTGTTAAGGGTCAACTGTATTTGGAAAAATGAAAAAGGATTGGCCACAGATGATGTCATACCTTGAAGAAATCAAAAAATGAAATGTGTTTCACAATGGGGCCATATAGGCTTTCATCGTGTTTAAAGAAGAAAAAGTTGGTAAAGGCAGCATCTATGAGTTCTGGGTGTTTTCTGCTGAGTTTAACCAGCTCGAGTCTCTCTTTGCGGCTGTCTCGCCCTCTCCAGACAGCTGTGGAGTTTTTGCTTTCCCAGGGCGGACCCGTGTTAGCTTGCACAGACATCATATCCAGACTTACTCTGGAAGACAGAAAGTGCAACAGATTTTCCACCCAAACCATCACATCGCAAAGGCTGTTGGGAAAGAGCTCACCACAGAAAGAAAACCAAGGCTCTGGGTTATCTTTGACCCATCTCTCACCGGCCCATGGTTTCTAGAACAGAGTCAGTAAGGTCATAGGTAGGCATCACGATATCCTTAGAATCCGTGGAACCACACCAGGAAAAGATTGGATGGATGAGTGAACTGGATTTCTTTTTTTCCAAAGGCCAGTCTCCCAAATTAACAAAAAACTCCACATCTGGCATCTTCACCTAGAAAAAAGAAAACAAAGAGCTTATTCACATTTTGCATTGCATAATGCCTTCTATTGATCAACGTGTTGGGAAAAGCAGTCTCCTGTGTGCCGTGTTCCATGGCCAAATAAGAATAACCTAGGGCCTGGTACATGTCCTTACCAAGAGATAAAGAGCCCCCTCTCACAGTCTTGACTGGGTTTATCTCCTAGTGAGGAATATACTCTTTTCCTTCTGCTTAAATGCAGGGATCAGTGGCCCTCAGGCATGCCCTCAGCTTGCTGTGTCTCACATCCCACAGGAGGGGGTCAGGGAGCTTCCACTGCAGCAGAAAGTGGGAGGTGTGGTTGGCTGTAGAGTGGACTGGCTGGCCCTGGGAGATGGACACACTGAAAGGAGCTGAATCTAATGCACACTCCTTTGCTCTAAGTTAATGCTGGACCACGGGAGCCTGGTGGGCCTGTTGTCTGTTCTTATTAATCTGAAACCATGCACTGGTATCTTTCCTGGATGGCACTTACCTGCCTTTTAACCTTGGCCACACTTGTGTCATATTCTATATTGAAGTGCAACCTGACGACCCAGTGAGCAATGAAGCACAATAAAAATTAGAAATTGTACCAAAGGAAAGGCCAAGCTTCAGGTAAGGATAATTACCTTGCTTTGAACAGAATATTGTCATATGTGTAAGCATACTAGATTTCCTTTCTAGGGTGCTCAAATGGGCCAATTGACTTATTTCAATAGGGATGAAATGACAAAGGTAATCTCTGTTCTAATACTGACAAGAGACTCTAAGATGATCAAAGACAGAAAGAGAACTATAAAAAAATAACTACAATACACAGTACTTGGAACTATTAACTCTAGTTCCTGGTTAATAAGCCAGATGCTTCTATTTTAAAAATACACCCCAGATAGGTAATGGGACCAGGATTTGAACTTAGAAAGCCCAACACTAAAGCCAACACGAGTAACTTCCAAGCTAGACTGCCTCTACTGGCACACACAGGTTGAAAGAACCTGTTTTATCTAGCTATGGGAAAATGTTCGGGATATTTATAAAATAAGATATATATATATATATTTTAGACAAGAACAGAGCTGGTTAGTTTGAGAAGTATCTTGAGAAACTGGAGTCCTGAAGAACATTTTTATTTTCCCATGGATTGACACAGAGGAGCAAGAATAACTTGCCAGGCCTCTGATGCCTTAGCTTAAAGGAGGCAGAATACTAATGCTATATAAGTACCCAGGTTTGGAATTAACTCACTATAAATGTTTTGCAATCTTAAGAAAGGTACTATGATTTTCCATGAGTAATTCAGCCAAGATATACACACAGGTTATTCAATAAATAACTAGTGAGCAATTGATAAAAATGATGGTATAGTTTTTTTGTATCAGCCATTTTACTATCGCTGTCAAGAACTCCACTAGAATCTTGTTCAAGCACATTATACCAAGGAACAGGATACAGAATGTGACAAGTCTTCTTTGGGCTCAAAGTAGCTATAGTACCAAAATAATTTTATTGTAAGGCATTTTTTTCTCTAAGGTATTGTTATGGGCTGAGTGTGTCCCTCAAAAAGATATGCTGAAGTTCTAAATCCCAGTATCTCAGAAAGACCTTATCTGGAAATAGGGTTGTTGAAGAGGTAATTAGTTAAGATGTGATCGTACTGGAGTACGGTGGGCCTTTAATCCAGTATGACTGGTGTTCTTGTTAAAAGAGGTGAAGACATAAAGGCACAGAGGGATAGCTCCATGTGACGACAGACAGAAGACTGGACTGATACAGCTGCAAACCAAGGAATAACAAGGATTGCTGGCCACCACCAGAAGTCAGAAAAAGCCAAGGATGGGTTTTTCCCTATAGGTTTCAGAGGGAGCACAGCCCTGCTGACACCTTGATTTGGGACTTCTAGTCTCCAGAACTGTGAGAGAATATATTTCTGTTGTTTTAAGCCACCCAGTGTGTAGTATTTTGTTATAGCAGCCCTAGTTAATTAATACAGGTATCCCACGTAACATAAAACTCCAGAATAGTATTTTAATAAGGCTCCAGAATACAACAGCCCTGATATTGTTATTTTTATTTAGAAAAAAAAACAAACTATATTGTAAAACCTGGGCTTCAATTGTCTATTGTACATAAGAGAAAAAAAAACACTTACTTTTCTAGTCAAAGAAAGGAGTATGGCATCCATGAAAATTCTAAAACCTACATGTTCACCATGGGTCTTGATATAAACCTGAAAGAGAATCAAATGTTTATTACATGAGTCTAAAAGTACTAGTAGGCTTCACTGAGGTCAAGCTTATCACAATGATACAATGATTTTTAATAAAAGTATGTTGCTAGTTGTAGCCAAACGATCAAAACAAAACAAAACAATCACTAATACAAACACGTAAACTTCAACTATGAATTGTACCTTGTTATCCTTCAAGGTATAGTGACACAAGCTCTGCCTTTGTCCAAATCGCTTTGGGATTTCTGCTGCAATCTTTTCTGGATCAATGGTAGGAAAATGTGCCAGATCTCTCTGAATCTGAGCAATGGTTTCTGGGCAGTTCATCTCCTGTAGCCAGGCTGCACTATCTTCCAAAGGACAGTCACAGTTCTCATGGTAAACTGGCCCTAATTACACATAAGTAACAAATAATACAGTAGTGATTTTTACTCAGCATTTGAAACATGTAACAAATATCCATAATATGGCTTCATAAATTTTGCCTAGGTGATAGGAAGGGCATTTTGATATAAAAATATTTTGAAAGAAACATTTTTTTATTACAATGGAGCGTGACTTAGTAAGTCAGTATTTTGTTCTAACAGTTCTTCAAAGTGAAGGAGAGATTTTTTTCAGAGTCAGGCTTGCTTTGCAGTTCAAGAGAAAGCCAATGGGTACTATGTTTTGCTCACAGGGGCTACTATAGTGCATGATTCTTTATGTCTTCTGTACTTAAGAATAACCAAACATTGGTAAAAGGATATCAAAGGAGTATACTTGTTTTACTGAAAGACAGAAGTGATATGAAATTAATAATTCAATTATACAAACAGATTCTTAAAGTGTCTAAGGTATTTCCCTCAATGAGTAAATCATTGTCAATAACAAGACAAGTAAAGGACCCCTAAAAGGCTTGTTATTTTCTTTTTTAAAGAATTATTAAAAAAAGGTAATCTTCAAGGGCCGGCCGAGTGGCTCAGTTGGTTAAGAGCTCGCTCAAGAGTTTGAGCTCTGAGCAACAGCGGTTCGAGTCCAGCCCGAGCTGAGCAGCTGCTGAGCTGCCAACAGGTAGCAGGATGGCTCAGCTAAAA
>NW_017731758.1:1028713-1074633 GCF_001890085.2 Hipposideros armiger | reverse complement strand
ACAGCGGTTCGAGTCCAGCCCGAGCTGAGCAGCCGCTGAGCTGCCAACAGGTAGCAGGATGGCTCAGCTAAAAAAAAACCAAACAAACAAACAAACAAACAAACAAACAAAAAAGGTAATCTTCAAAACAGTTCATTAATATTATAATGAATTAATTGTATGTTTATAGAAATAATACTAACATAACAGAATCTGAATTGAGATTTTACTGTCATTCCTTTCTATAATTCTCAGATTCCCACCTCACCCATGCAATAGCTGACAATGGAGTATGTTTACAAGGTTTAGCAGGTTATATTGCACCATGTGGTCCTGGTGGAATGTGGGAAAAGAACCTAGGCACTTTAAAACATTTGCCTTTCTTGGAGGGGGGGAACGAGGAAGATTTGTGTCTCTGTATAATACACTGCTTTACCACTGTTTTCGGGTACCACCTGCACTGAGAGGGATGGGTATGGCTCCAAGTAACAAAGTTGCACTCTCATCCAATATAAGAACGTGGCAGAGAATTTCTCTGAAAAGATACTATTGGAACAAACACAAAAAACAATAGTCAACGTCCCCCCTCAGCTTTAAGCCCTCTCTCTTCCTGAAGTGATCAATTTCAATAACGCTTATCAGTTAAGTCGTATAACTCCAATTAAGAAAGTGTCATCAATGACCATATATAGCTCGATTATTCTTGCTAATGCTGTGTCTTCAGGGAGCAAATTCTCTAGTAATATGTCTTTTCCTCCTTAGCAAATTATAATTTCCATTCAAATTTTGCATTTCTCACTCTCTTTCGGGTAAGAAATCTCTCTTTTTATTCTTTGAGTGAAAAAAATATCATGCTAATTTGTTTTTGTTGATGGAATAACATGTATCATTGTATTCAAAGAGTTGTTTTAAAATATGTTCCAAATTACCTTTTAAAATATATGGAGATTTGGCAACATGTTGACCTTGGAATTTGACTTCTACCTTCAGATTTTTGTAGCTTGCATACATTCTGTATCTTACTATGAAGGAACCATCCTTTCGGTCCAAAACCTGGACTCCAACTCTGGTGAATTGCTCCTCTGGTGCTGAGATTTTAATCTGGAACACCTTTTCACCTGGAGAAGATGTGAACCTGTGATGGGAAGAATAATCATTATATAAAGATTATTTTAAGGAACAAATGCACACAGATTATGCTCTCCTGTCTGTGAACTTTACTATTCTCCTCCATGTCCCCCCCACCCCTGCCCCAACATATACTTGCTTCTTCTCTCTTATGTTTTTAGTACCAGAATAAATATGATGGATCAGAGATTTTAAAAAAAGATGATGACAATGGCCAAGATAACATAAAACAGTTTCATTAGAAAATTGCATGCGACTAGGTTAAGACTACTAATCTATGTGCATATAGAACATATTTATGCATCCCACATATAAAAATATCCTTACCAACCTACCACTTATTCCATGTCCATCACATCTGGAAATTTGTGATCAAATACAGCCTCTAAAGATCTTTTGAAAAATCTCTCAATGGTTCTTTTAAAAAATTAGTATTATAAATCATGCCCAGCCATGGGCAAAAGCCAGTAGGTAGTGTATCATCTAAATGACACTGTATGAAAGGTTTTTTTGAGTGAGTACTCTTGCTTTTGAGATTAAGATGGTATTTAGTTTCCTCAATTGTACTATTTATAACCTTTTCCTTTGCTTTGGAAAATTTATTCCCAAGACTTTTTTTCCTACAAAATATACACAGTCAGCAACCACTAATAAATAAGACAATCATTTCAGAGGAATGTGCATTCTAGAAATAAGTTTTGCGTATAATTTCAATTGTTGGGTTGAGTGGGATGAAATACACACTTGTTACAAATAGGAGATTTATACTTTGATACTTTCCCTCTAAACTCTAAAGTTTCAAGTAGTGCTTGATTTTTCTTTTCTAGTTTCAAAGCACAGCGAGCGTGCTTACCTGCAGATGTCCACCTGGAAACAGAGTGCAGCACCAGAACAGGATGAAACCAAGTTTCTAACAACTGGATTTCAACTCTTTCTGACAACTTATGCAAAAGCAGTTACAAGTACTTTCAGCAAAGTAGTGGGGCTTTGGCTTTCCAGTCATGGGGATCTCTATCAAAATAGCTTGGAGAAAAGGTAATTCGAAATTACTTCTAAAGCTACACTGAAAGATTGTAAAGGCTGATACAACCAGATGTGGATAGCACCCAAATATCTGGAATTTAAACTGCTGTGGAGAAACAAGTTCTTGGGCGGATAAAACCTGACGGAAGAAACAGTAAGTTTAACTGCATTCCAATTAAGGAGCTGTTTCGTGACTTACTTCTCTCCTGACGTATCCACTGCCTGAATATAGAAATAGCGCGCAGGCAGGACAACAGCGGCTTTTAGCCCAGGTCCCCATATTTCGCTCTTCTCCGGGCTCAGTCGCCTCTCTTCGCCGGTCTTGGCAAGTGCTGGAACTGGCCCCAGAAAGAAGCAGTAAAGCAGCAAAATGCTAAACATTTACAAGACGGACTATCCAAATGATCCACGGATAAATTAAGTGTAAGAGGCGGACGAATCGAGCCGCGGTTTGGGCAGGGCACGTTGGCCGACTGCAGCGGCAAACACGGTTCCAAGAGGTGTCGCTTACTGTGCTGGGCAGGCGTGTGGGTCGCCCCTTTCCCCAGAAAAATCACAACCCGAGCGCTGGCTTGTCTAGCGGAAGGAAGCCAGTCGTTCTGCTGAGATGGGCAAGAATCACGCCGCTCCTCTTTCTCGGGACAATGATAAATTTGCGTTGCTCTTGCAACTGGAGCATCATTGGGGGCGAAGCCGCCTCAAGTTCCAGCCCAAGGTGCAGGGCGAGGCGATTGGCCCCGCGCGTCGGGCCGGGCTGAGTAAGGCTTTCTCCAAGTGGATGGTGGAGTGGACACGCGTCCCGGAGCCAAGGCTTCCTGGGACATGTAGTTTGCGACAGGGACTAGCGGAAATCCTGCAAGGTTTTGGCATCTCTCACTGATTTATTTACGTTGCAGTCACCGCTTTCAGAAAAACAGATAACTACTAGATGCCCGATAGTAGGGCCGGCGAGTCTGGATGCACAGCTAAGATTTTTTTTTTCTAATTGTTACAATATTCTCCGCACGTGCAGGTACAAAACACGATGAAAGGAAGGTATTAATGACTGGTCTCCAGGCACAGCCGTCCAGTGCGCTGTCCCCGCAAGCTCCGATGGGAGTAGAGACGCGAGCCCCAGGGTAACCCGAAGAGCGTCGCGGGCCGCGCGCTGGAAGCTGTGATCTCTGTGTGGGTTCCGCCGCTATTTCGTCGCAGCAGCAGCGACCCGACCCCAATGGACAGGCTTAGAGGTATCTGGAGCTATGGGCAGGACCGAAGTGGTGGCCCGCAGCTGTGTGCCCAGCACTCCGAGCCTTGCGCCAGGCACCCGGGCTCCGCGGGCCGGGCCTAGTGCGGCCCGCCTGTCTTATGCGCCCCCAACGCTGCCCAGGCTGCCAGGGGCCATGGCCGTCCGAGTGGAGGTCACTACGTTGGTGCCCGGTGTCCCGGGAAAAACGTGGGGTGAAGAGCTGGGCCTCAGGATGGAGGGAAGTACTAGGGAGCCAAGGGACCAATCCTCTATGGAACAAAGCCTGATTTGGAGGCGCCAGTGCGGGTCCTGGTGGCTCCTGCCTGGCAACCGTCTCCCGCCACGCTCAGCAGGCCCCGGGTCTGGAGCGTGCAGTTGCAACCCCTCGCTTTTGCACGGCCGCCCCGCGGCCAGGGCGGTCACCAGTAGGAGCCACGGTCAGCTCGGGAATCAGACCCGGAGCCTCTCTCCCTCCCTCCCTCCCACTCTCGACCTTGCCAGCTGCCCCGAAAACCCAGACGGGCCCGGTAGCTCCGCCAACCAAAGCGGGCCTGTGCGGGGGTTTCCTTTTCTGTTTTCTCTTTTGCCATTGTCATTAGTAATGATATGTATTCGTGCATTCCCAAGCTCGAATCGGGGCTCCCTCTTCGCCCTGGGAAGACTGCCCGCTTTCCACCCGCCCAGGCGCCTTGAGCGCCCTGAGCGTCCCAGGGCGGGTTGCGGGAGGTCGGCGCGCCAGCCTCCGCCCACTCCCCCTGGCGGCAAACTCCAGCTTCCGGCCGGGGAGGGGGGGCTGGAGGAGGGACTTGGAGGCCTGGCTGCGGGGACGCAGCGGGACGCCAGGCCTTTGGGAGGGCGGGCGCGCGGGCCCGTGTGGCGGCCGGAGGGGGACGGACAGAGGGCGCAGCGGCGCTCCTTCCTCTCGGCTGGCGCCGCTTTCGCACCGCGCACACCGGATCCGCGCGGCAGGCACTGGCCTGCGCTGCTGTCCCCTCCATCCCGGAGGCCTCCAGGCCCGGCGGTGCTGCGCGAGCTGCGCAGAAGAGGGCGGTGGGAACTCCGCTCGCTGCCCCCGGAGCTTAGGCTCGTCTCTGGCCGGTCCGCGGAAGGACCCCTGGTATCCATCCGAGGCCTGCGGCCTCTGCGGGGCGAGGGGCTCAGGTCTGATGGAGGAGGACGCCCGGGGAACGTTTGGGGGGGTCGGAGGGCGGAGAGGGAGTGGGGGGTAAGGACCGAGACCATACCCGCTGGGGCTTAGTGCATCTGGTGTGGCCCTCAGGCATTTCACCCTCAGTAAGTCACTTACCTGCTTCTGAGTTTCAGTGGCCTCACATACAGAATATTGATCGTAGTAGTCGTCATGTGTGGAAAGCTTTACTGAAGAGACTTTAAGATGTTTAGTTCTCTAAGCAAACTTGATCCTTAAAAATACTGATTTAAAATATAACTGGAAAAGAATGTGACCTAGGCAATGAATATTGATTGACCTTACAAATGGAACGTTTATTTTGCAAAACAGCTCCTCTGATTTTTAAAAATCGGTACTCTAACGGGGCATTTAGAGCTGGCTATTTTATAAAATTTTGTTTGCACACAGTTAAACAACACTTTTGTTGCTTGTACCATGATCTTATGAATATATCATTAAATTGAGCCTTAGGTACGGTAGTCATTCTTATTAGTAAATCTTAATCCAGCATCGATCGTCTTGCCAGGATTAGGGAACCTCAGTTATCACAGGTGAGTAATGGGAGAAAGCTACAGAGTAGGAGAGGATGCCCTCTGGCTGAAACTCCTGGTCTGAAGGCCACTCTTGGTAAGCCCTCCTGGAATCTAGGCTCTTAATCTGGGGTTTACAATAATGCCTGGCATGATGTAGGCACTTAAAAGTTAAGTATTTGTTGATGGTAGTTCTACAAATGCTGGGCCCGAGGGTTACAGTAATCAGGAAAAACAGACTTGCAAGAGGCAGACATTCATCTATACACACGTATAAATATAAAATGGCACCCTGGTTAAGACCTGAAAGAAAGATACCTGAGCATCCATACAGGATGACCTGGTGTATTTGAGGAGCAAAGAAAGTATCCCCAGAAAGCGACCTTTGAAGGATATCTGAAGGATAAATGAGAACTAAATAAAGGTGGGTGGGAGTAGATAGCATTCAGAGAATGGGAAGTTGGTCAGATTGGGGGAGTGCAGAGGAAAAGGGGAGAGGGCGAATGAGGGGGGGCCAGATAGGAGTTGGCTTTTGGTTCTAACAGCAGAGAGTTTTAGGCTGATGTATGTATACATACTTAATTTTCTAATATCTATGTACAGGTCAGATTTGAAGTGTCAATTTATGGGGATGAAGCAGGGGGTGGGAGGAGCTAGGAGTGGGAATGGTATTGGGAATGGTTTATAGAAATAGGGACCAAAGCAGATACAGGTGTGACAAATTGTGAGAGCTGAGAGCTATGTAGTGAAGGGACAAACTGCCTCTCTAATACCTCGCTATTTCCTGAGGCTATAATTATAATGCAATATAATTTGCATCTGTTAGTGATTCTTACCAGTAATAACTTGTGCTTAGTTCAATTGTAAGAAAGCCTGAGGATACAATAAGACAAGTGCCCTTGGCCTCAGGAAGATCTCACTGAAGTGGGGTGAAAAGACAAGGATCAGACAGATAACAAGGATAAAAAAAATACCACTATAGCAGTGCTTGGTCATGGGATTTAGATAATTTTCACTTTTTCTGTACTATCTTTTGGTACTCTGCAATGTTTTCTGTAATTTATTTTACTTTTGTGATAAAATGTATAAATATTACAGTTTTTCTAAGAGAAATTTCCACAAACAGTGGTTCAATGAGAAAGTTTTCATACCACTAAGTTTACTCTTGGGTTTTATTGACAATCAATATAATATATGCCGTTATGTTGAGGATCTTCAGTTTTTGATAAATTGCAACCGAAGGGATGGTTCTTGGTTGGTGACTTCTATTTAAAAGCAGACAAACCCAAAACACAAACAAAAGAAAATCAAAAACTGTTAAACTTTTTATTAATCAAGTGCTATGTTCTTTCTTGTCTTTAGCTTTAGGAAACTTAGCCCTTTTGTGTGCAAATGCAGTAATTTTCCTTTGCATATGTGTTTGATAAAAATATTTTCCTATATATGTTCCAATGAGCATCTTTTATAAAATTCCCATACTGTCACTCATGGAGCTGGTCTCACAGACAAAATTCCATTAGCTCGGAAGAAGGAAGCTCTGGCAAAGTGGAAGCTAAGCTTGAGATGAAGAGACAGCAAGGGCAGCCCCTAGAACATTTCTGTCTCTCCCACCAGACTATCTCCTTACCATGACTGTGCATTGTCTTTCATGCCTCATCCTGCTACAACCCATCCACACAACCCCAATGCTACAAATAATAAACCACATTGGCTCTTAAGAAAGGCATGAGGATAACAGATATGTAGAAAATGTTCCTCTAGGACAGTGGTTCTCAACCTGTGGGTCGCGACCCCTTTGGGGGTCGAACGACCCTTTCACAGGGGTTGCCTAAGACCATTGGAAAACAAAAAGATATTTACATTACAATTCATAACAGTAGCAAAATTACAGTTATAGAGTAGCAACGAAAATAATTTTATGGTTGGGGGTCACCACAACATGAGGAACTGTATTAAGGGGTCGCGCGCGGCATTAGGAAGGTTGAGAACCGCTGCTCTAGGACATCTACTCAGAATCAGAAAAAACAACCCTCCGAAAAGCCCAGAGTTTGGACTGTACAACCTTAGCTACTCAGCTTCTCTTTGCATCTTCCTCCTCTGTCACCGTCACGCCAGGAGTTGAGGAAGCAGGAGACAGCGTAACAGATTCCTGTTTAGAGATCCACTACTCTTAGTCCTAGGATTTCTTGAGTAAAAAAGTTTCCAGAGTGAATCCATGAGAGGTTCCATCTTTGGTGGTGAAGCTCCTGCCAACAGACCCTCCTGCCAATAACTATAAACTCTGCACAAATGACTAGAAAATCATTCCCTGAAGGTTCTAAATAGAGAGCATCTAAGCATTTCTTAAAAATAAATAAAATGGAATCTGTTCTAGGATATGTGGAGTCCTCCTGATATGGAGGCCTCTTTCCTTAAATTACATGAAGGACATGTAGAACTTTCCATTAGTTTGTCCTCACACACTCAGGGTAATCATCTTCATAGGTTTTTGCTGTTCAGTATTTGTATGATGGGTTTTATATAATTGTTTTCCTGTAACCTGTGAAACTTATTTCTAATTTTCTTAAGTAAGCAAATGGGCAGAGGTATTAATGGGCAAAGATCAGACTGGTCACCCGGGGTGAGCTGAATCTCTGTAGTGCTGCTCCCTCTCTAGAGCCCTATATGCTCTGCTCTGGCACTGGCATCAGGTCGCGCGGTATACACCACCTGTAACGGGTTTCTTCGCCAGGGTCTTCCTTTTGTATAAGTCGTCAGCTTCCTTGGTGTTCTTGGTTGCTATGTAAACTTTTCTTTCTTTTCTTCCCTACAGGAATCAGTTTAGACTTGAAATCAGTTTTTCCTGAGACTGATCAGAAGCTGGTGATGACCTGGATTGGATCCTGTTTTTTGTCAGGTGACATATTTAAAACATGTAAAGTCTGTATTTTTTGTTGCTTTAAATCTGTGCTCATTATTCATCATATATCCTTTATGTCTATATGTTTTTAAAAATAACTTTGCTAATGCATTATTTTTCTAAACAACTTAATTGAGATATAATTCACACACTATACTAACCCATTTAAAATGTACAGTTCAATGGCTTCTAGTATATTCACAAAGTTGTGCATTCGTCGCCATAGTCAATTATAGAATATTTTCATTACTTCAAAAAGAAACCCCATCACTCCCCCAACCTCCTCTTACCCTCTAGTCCTAGGTAACCACTACTTTACTTACTGTCTCTATGGAATGGATTTGCTTATTCTGGATACTTCATATAAGTGGAATCATACACTATCTGGTCCTTTGTGACTGGCTTCATTCACTTAGCATAATGCTTTCAAGGTTCATCCATATTGTATCTTGGGTCAGTACTTCATTTATTTTTATTGTGCAATAATGTTCCATTGCATGGATATAGTGCATTTTATTTATCCATTCATCAATTGGTGGGTGTTGGATTGTTTCTACTTTTGGGCTATAATGAATAATGCTGCTCTGTCTATTTGTGTAGACTTACATTTTCACTTCTCTTGGATATATACCTAGGAGTGAAATGGCCGGATCATATGGTAACGCTATATAAATGTTTGAGGAACTGATTTCCAAAATGATTTGGACATTTGTACTTCCATTAGCAGTTTATGAGGGTTCCAATTTCTCCACATCCTCAACATCCCTTGTTATTATCTGACTTTTTGATTGTAGCCATACTGGTGGGTGTCAGGTGGTATCTCCTTGTGGTTTTGATTTGTATTTCCGTGATGGCTAATGATGCTGAGCTTCTTTTCATGTGTTTACCTGCCATTTCTATATCATCTTTGGAGAAGTAACTATTCCTATTTTTTGTCAATTGGGCTATTTGTCTTCATTATTCTAATACATTATTTTCAAATAATTTTTTAATAGGACAGACAGTCATTGATCATAATTCTAGGCATATAGTACTTGTAAAATAAATATTTATTGAATGAAGGCATATAAAGCACTTGATATATATATATATATATTTTTTTTTTTTCCCCCTCCCATCTCCTTCTCACTTGGTATATTTTTTAGGGCAGTTTGTAGGGTCTGGTGGGTTGTTGATCTGTCTTTCTCTTCCCTCTTTTCTTAGGAGCCCATTTTGCAGCTCTCAAGTTTTTGTAGAATGCTGTGAGCGGGTGTCACAGTTATTTTTTTCAAGAAACAGAAAGAGTTGCAACCTTCTCGTCGTAACAGAACTTTTATAATTGCATTCAATGCCTAACGTTGCGGAAGCAGAAAGGGCAAATTATTCTGGAAATGGTGAGCACAAACCTGAGAGAAAGTCTCCTGAAGAGAACCTACAAGGTGCTGTACCATCTTTCTGCACTCATGCCTCAGGAGCACCCTTGGGTCCCAAAGGAGATGGTCATTATCCGTGGAGCTGTCCGGTGACCCATACTCGAGAGAAAATTTATGCCATCTGTTCAGACTATGCGTTTCTCAACCAGGCAACCTCAATCTATAAAACACCAAATCCAACCCGCTCTTCTTGCCTGCCTGATAGTACCTCTTTGTCTGCTGGAAATAATTCATCAAGATACATTGGCATCCCGACTAGTACATCGGAAATCATCTACAATGAGGAAAATAGCTTGGAAAACTTATCCAATAGCCTGGGCAAGCTACCGCTCGCATGGGAAATTGATAAATCTGAATTTGATGGAGTGACCACAAATTTGAAGCACAAATCAGGTAAGGAAGGAGCCATGAAGTTCACATGTGACCATAGTTAGAAAACAAACAAGCTATCTTGTTCAAACTTGCCATTAAACATGTTTTCCTTTTATAATACGGAATGGGGGACATTGCTATCATCTTGTCTGTCATTGTAGTTAAAAAAATAACCTTGGAATAGGACATTGGGTTCATTAATGTGTTGCCACTAGAAACAACACGTTTTGAGAGCTTTGAGAAATCTAGGGTACTACAGAATACAGGTATTAGATCAGCACATGGTAACTTAGAAATGGTTAATGAGGTAGCTAAAATAACATACTACTATTTCGTAGTTTTGCAGGAACATGAGTTTGTATTTCCCAATTAAACACCTAGTTTTCTTTTCTACCATATAACATTGAGGCTTTTTTGTTAACATTTTTTGAGTACCCAGCAAGGCCCCCAGGTACCACTGAGTAGGTTGTGTACTGCACAATTTGATTGCTGTTTGACTAGGGAGTTCCCCTACGGGGCACAACCTTCACAATTGCAATGTGGTGGTCCTCTAGCAGATACTACTGCTTTCACTTCTTTCTTTTGAACTCACAGTAACACGGGAATTTTACGAAGTAGGTACTGTTATTGCCATTTCTTAGGGAAATAAACTGAGGCTTAAACTGAGGGATAAGTTGCCTGCTGAAATTTTCATAGCTACTAGTAAGAAGCAGTAGAACTAGGATTTGTATTTTACTTCTAGACTTCTCTGATCATTTTGTAAAACCACCATTTGTCTACTTGTTCATTTGTAAAATCAACTTGCTTCATGGAATGTTACGTAAATTGTAATTGTCGGGGTATCAGGGTATTTCACTTTGTGTCTATATTTTGAGTGATTGGTCTATTTTTTTTTTTTCTTTTTGGTAATGTCTTTTTCAGGTGTTGGAATTAGGGCTATGCAGGTCTCCTAATAGATTCCCATTAATTCTGTCGAGTTTTATTTTGTCCATTTTATCTAAGTTGTCAATGTGTTGGCATAAAGTTGTTTCTAATAGTATATCTAATAGTTCCTATAAAGTCTATATGGTCTTTAGTGATAACTCCTCTTTCATTCCTTATATTGGTCATTTATGTTCTTTTATATTTTGTCTAGCTAGGGGTTTATTGGTTTTGTTCATCTTCTCAAGTGAAC
Source organism: Hipposideros armiger (assembly GCF_001890085.2). NCBI lineage: Eukaryota > Metazoa > Chordata > Mammalia > Chiroptera > Hipposideridae > Hipposideros > Hipposideros armiger. Next base: position 1,063,699 of record NW_017731758.1, on the reverse strand, counting down.
CAGCTTTTAGCTTTGTTAATTTTCTCAATTGTTTATTTTCTATTTTATTAATTTCTGCTCTTTATTATGTCCGTCCTTCCTTCTTACTTTGAATTTACTTTGCTCTTCATTTTCTAACATCTTGATTCAGACTTCCACTATCAGCATTTAATGTTCTAATTGCTCTGTAAGTACTGTTTTAGCTGTACTGCATCCATTTTGATACACTTTATTTTTATCATTTAATCTGAAGTATTTTCTAATTTCCCGTGTGATTTTTTTCTTTGATATATGCATTATTTAGAATCATGCTATGTAATTTCTAGATATTTGGAGTTTTTATAAAGGTCGATTTCTAATTCAGTTTCATTGTGGACAGAGGACATATGATCTCAGTGTTATTAAATTTACGTGTATATGCTTATTTAACCCCAGGGGCTCATGGGCATAAGAGAGAACAGAGGGCAGGCTTAGGTAAGTATTAGAGGAAGATACGTGAGTGAAGACCACTTGCGCAGCTGAGGTCACAGATTACCATGCTTCGTTAGCCTCTGAAACTCTTTTAAGTGGCTGGGAAAACTATTTAGGGAATTAAGGCATTATTGGGCAATGAAGACATGTCAAGAAATGGTGGGAAGTAGGTTTCCTATCTTCTGGCTCTCTAAAATTTACTTACTAATAATGGAAATCTGTCAGAATGAGATTTAGCTCATGTTTGCCAGTGGTTGTTTAGCTTTGTGAGAAATTTTGTGTTCTCTGTGAAGACGTAGAAGAATAACTAGAGGGAAGGGGAAAAAATAAACTTGTTTCTAAATATTATAGTGTTTGCTACTGTGACATTTTACAAAAATTAGAGAAATTCCCTGTGTATCAATAATTTTAAATTCCACCTGGTTTTGGGTGCCAAATGATTTCATCGTAGAGCATCTTAAATGAATAAAATGAACATTTTTCCATGCTTGTTTTCTGGGCATACAGCTATATAATTTTTCATAATTTATGAACAGCTCATAAAAGTAAAACATTAGCTTTTAATTTTTATAACATCTGATTTTTTCATTATATATGTAATGTTAAAGTATTTGAGTATACATAGCTTTCTAAAATGTTAATGGTATTTTATTGAAATAAGGCTTGGATGTTATTTATTAATAATTTATATAATGTTTTCACTGACTAATCCATTAGCATGGTTCAGAAATAAAAAGCATAAAAATTAAACAGTATCTAACTCATTTTTTGTGTTCCTTTTGTCTAGCTATCAATTCCCCTCCCCCCATAGGTAACCATAGTTATTTGTTTTACCTGTCTTTTGAAGAGAGAGAGACAGAGAGAGAGAGAGAGAGAGAGAGAGAGAGAGAGGACATATATGAACACAGGAGACATTGTTTTCCATTTTAGTTCTTGGTGCTAAAGTCACATTTTAATAATGCATATGTGTGCATCATTTGAAATCCATTTTGTGGTCTCTGTAGGCCTGGAGATATTTTTAAACATCACATCATTGCATTATTGGATCTAGTATTTTTACCTTCTTAACAGAGTTACATTAATGTGGTTTTATTATTTTATAGAAAGGATTCAGTTTCTGGAAAGTGGTCTAGTTAAATATTTTACTGTTGGTAATTTGATTTTCTAAATTAAAGATATTATAATTGATCCTTTTACTATCTAAGTGACTGGCTTAGGAATCAGGATATGCACATCTGACAGAAAATAATATTTATGGTTGTTTAAATTTGTTTTTATTCTCTCTCCTTAAAATAGGAAAGTATTCTTGAAGATATATGCAGAGGGTGCCAAAAAAATGTATACACTTTTTAAGACAGGAAAAAAACTGTATTAAAATTGTAATACTCAATGTATACTGATAACAAAAGATGAATACAAGTCAGTGTATACATTTTTTTGGCACCCCTCGTATATTTATTCAATAGGTTTACAAATATCATTTTTAGAACTAGTGGCAGTTACTTTTAAATTTTGTTCTATAATTAATTGTATTGCCCTGGCAGTTTATTTCATCTTAAGCATTTTGCTTATTTTATACTCTTGTATCCTAGGCAATGTAAAGAAACAAATTTCCAAGAAAAAAACTTCAGATAAAAAAGGAAGACATCAAAAGGAGTGGCCTCAGTATTCTCCTCTTGAAGATATTAAGCAGCGAAAAGTGTTAGACCTCAGACGATGGTAACCACTAAAAATGGACTTTTTTTCCTTTAACCACTGGCATACCTAATAAACTTAACAGTATTTTCTTATTATCTAATTCCCAGGCTAAATTTAGATTTCCCAGATTGTTCTGAAAATATCTTTATGCCTGGTTGTTCAAAGTTGGATCCAACCATGAACAACACATTGTGTTGGCTTGTTGTGGTCCATCTGCCTCTCTTAATCTAGACGAATCTCTACCACACTCTCCTGCCCCTTTTTTAAATTCTAGGAGTTTAACTTAGTGAAGAGCCTTGGCCGGATATCTTGTAGAATGTCCTACCTTCTGGAGTTGTCTGATTTTTTTTTTCGTTTTAGTTGAGAAGAGGGAACTAGACCGAAAAATGTAAAACATTTCAAGCAGTTTGTCTGATGATGGGTATGAATGAAGAACCAACATGAGAGGAAGTAATGATCACCAGAAAGCTTCACTGAATAGCCTGATCTTGAGAGAGGAAATCTGAGGGAATGGAGGGTCAAAGGTCTTTGAATGAATGGTAGGAACGTGCCTGGCACGTTGGTAATGAAGGATAGACCAGCTTGTCTGGAGTGAGGTCTCAGGGAAGCTAAGAAAACCGCCCAGCATCGCATGGTGAATAAGTAGATCATGGACTGAAACCTGAGAGCTAGACTCTGAAGTCCATGTTCTTTGTAACACCTTTCATGATCTGTTTCTTGGATATCAGGCTAAGGATTTATATATATATATTTTTCCCCCCCCTGGGGTAAAGATAAGCCATTGATGATTTCTTAACAAAACAAAAAGATAATTACAAAGATAAATTGGTAGTAGTTTGTATGAAGTGTATTGGAGAAGAAACACTAGAATCAAAAATATTAATTTTAGTTTCTTTGGGCCAAGGCTTTGCCCATTTTTGTTTCTAATCCCTTAGACTTAAGATTTGTTTTAATAACAAATATGGGTAATTATATTTTAATAGTTTAATATGTGAGGCCATAAAAGCTTGGATGAGGAAGGAAAGATAGGAGAAATAGCCCAAGGGAGAAAAAATTATCAGGACAACAAGCTTATTCCTTTCTCACTGAGACTTTTACAGGATTAGGGTTGAAATGGAATGACCCATAAAAGATAGTAGAATATCAGTAAAAGTTTAAGTTGGTCATGAGCAAGACCAGTAAACAAGTTTAGATTGATGAAGAAATATGGAAAATCTTAAGGATGCCCAGGGTTGATCCCAAGGCTTTACAAAGAATTGTTTAAGATGAAAGGGGGAGATTTAAATATGATAGAATAAGGTCTTTTTACTCCACTCTTTTCCTCAGACCCATGAAAACAATAAGATGAAAAACAGGGAAAGCTCTGCCTTCCCTGAAACAAAGAAATAAGAAAGCCTGTAACCCACAGACTCTAAGACATACTTACTAAATTTTGTGTGTAAACTGCTCGCATTAGACAATGCAGGTTCCCTAAAGTTCATGTGACAATCCTGAAACCATCCAGTGACCCCTTCGGTTAAATCTAGGGGCGTGAGCAGTCACATCAGTGGAGAAGCATCTGAGTTCTTTGTGAAGATCCAGGTCAGTACTACAGAAATGCAGGGTGGGGTTGCAGAAGATGAGGTGTTGATTGACACTTGATTATCTTATCCCCGAATTTCCACTTGAGGACACTGCCTCTAATGAATTGCTAGGAAGGTGATGATTGCAAGAGTTGAACACAGGCCACACACTTCCTGATTTCAAAACATATTATAAAGATATAATAATTAAAACTGTGATACTGGCATCAAGTCAAACATATAGACCAATGGAACAGAATAGAGAGTGCAGAAATAAACCCTCATTTGAATGGGCAAAAAAATCCTCGGTAGAGTTGCCAGGACCACAGAATGGGAAAAGGATAGTCTCTTCAGAAAATGGTGCTGGAAAAAGTGGACATTAGCATGCAAAAGAATGACGGAGGAGTCTTACTTCACTTCATATACACAAATTAACTCCAAATGGATTAAGACATAAATGTAAGACTAACACTATAAAACTCCTAGAAGAAAACGGGAAAAGCTTTATGACATTGGATTTGGCAGTAATTTCTGGAATCGGACAACAAACGCACACCTAACAAAAGCAAAAATAGATGGGACAACATTAAAGTTAAAAACTTATGTGCATCTGGCAGAAGAAAGCCATGAGAGGCAAGTCAGCAAAATGGCCAGATTTAGAGAGGGAATTGAAGATATGGATTGAAGAGCAAAGGGCAATTGGGGGATTTGTCATCAGACACAGATGAGGACAAGCTAATGGTTGGGAGTTTTGACAGTGATGAGGAGTTGTATGAATTTTATAATGAATAAAACGAGTTCAATAAAAAAAAAACAACAAAAAACTTATGTGCACCAAAGGAAACACTTAACAGCGAAAAGGCAACCTACGAAATGGAAAAAATATCAGATCGTATATCTGATAAGGGGTTAATATCAGATACATATAAAGAACTCTTACTACTAAAGTTGCAAATAATCACGTATGCAGCTCAACTAGGAGTTTGCACTGAAATTTTAGTATTTGATGTCTAAATTTATATACCATTTTTTTCCCCATTGGTTTGGATCATATCCGCTTTAACTAGTAGTCATACTTAGCCATCTTTGTTAAAATGAGTGATTTATTATGCATTTATGATGTTTGAAAAATATAAAAATATTTTAAGTGAATAAAGATTTTATATTAGTTTAAATGATCAAAGTTTTCATTATGTTGACACTTTATTTGCCATGAGTGTTATATTTTTCTATGCATATTTTATATTCATTCAAGTGAAGAAAACAGTCTTTTATTTTCTCAGGTACTGCATAAGCCGACCACAATATAAGACATCTTGTGGTATCTCTTCATTAATTTCTTGTTGGAATTTCTTATATAGCACGATGGGAGCTGGAAAGTAAGTATGTTAATTTATTGGTATCTCTAATCTCCAAATTCAAGTTATTTGGTGTTGCTTTTTTCTATAATGAAAGGTTTTTAAGAATAGATTTTTATAAATTGAGAAAAACTGCTGTATTTTGTTATAAGCCTTTTAGGTAAAAATATATGCATGCATTATTTTTGATATAATAAAAATTTTAAATATTACTAAAATTGTTTGCAAATCAGACAGACATATTAACATTGAGACAGGTTCTATTTGCATATGATTGGAATTGTAAAATGAAAGTCAATGTTTCTTTTGTAGTCTTCCACCTATAACCCAAGAAGAAGCTTTACATATTTTGGGCTTTCAACCCCCATTTGAAGATATTAGGTTTGGCCCTTTCACTGGAAATACAACACTTATGAGGTAGGAAGCCGTTGCTTAGAGGCAATACTTTATTCCTAGTTCTGCAAAATAACAATGGCATAGATGTATATTGATGGTAAACCATGTATCCAGCTGCTGGGCCCCAACCTCTAGTAGATATGCCAAACATGGGCTCTGCTTGAATTTCTCTAGAAGTGGAATAGGGCCATCTTAGTTATGGAACTGTTGCTATGAGCAAATCTTCTTGTTATTTTCAGATGGTTTAGACAAATTAATGACCACTTCCATGTAAAAGGATGCTCGTATGTTCTATATAAGCCTCATGGGAAGAATAAAACAGCTGGAGAAACTGGTAGGTAAACATATTGAAGATTTACACACATGCACACATGTGCACATGCACACATACACACACGTATATGCTTTAGGCTCCATCTCAAAGATTGGCTGTTTTGATTAATGGGACATTAGGTAAACTGTAAACATAGAGTTATTTTTCTATTTTTCTATTCAAGGGTAAAATCATAATATAATAGTAATCTGTGTGGTACTTTTTAATATATAGTTTAATATTTTTAGTTCTTATCTTTGCATGTAGAACTTCTAGATCTTTAAGGTATGTCATAAATACTACTTTTAACATGTTTGTATTGTTTGGGTCCATGGTTTGTGTGTGTGTGTGTGTGTGTGTGTGTGTGTGTGTGTGTACACACACTGGTAAAAGTATCAGGAAGCAGCAGGGAATTTACAGTTCATTTTCCTAGAAGGGAATACAAGAATATTAGGATATTTGATGTTAGAACTACATAATAACATAAAACAACAGGGAGCATGGACTATAAAAGTGACAAAGTTCTATTTTAGAATAGCTTTGGTTCTAACAGAGCATAATGAAGTTGTTTTTAAGGATTGTTTTAGTCATATGCTAACTAAATAATTTGCATTATTTGACAAGTTTCAGCTTTTAATTTGACAATAATTTTTTGACTTTACAAGTCAGAAAGTTGTAATACAACGTTAAAGAAAAAATTATTCTGTTAAAATGATAAGGAAGACTTTATCAAGATTGTTATTATAGGGGTATTGCAATAGAGGAGATTGATTGGCTCAACTTTGGATACAGCAAAGGCAGCCAGGAATTTATAGCCAACTAGCAAAGTGTGGGGTCCATGGAGGAGGCACCAAGGGTATAAGGATTCTTGCTAAACTGGTCTGACAGAATTCTTACAACAGGCAGGCCAGGGGCTTAGACTTCAAGGGTGGGGGATGAGTACCCTGATCAGATATCAAGGGTGAGCAATACTCTCTAAACTGACTTAGTAGGAATCTTGCTAAAACTGGATTTTGCAAGGATGGACACAGAAGCGCAAGATCTAGGCTTGGTTGAGAAGAGGGCTCAGAGGAGCCTAACTAAAGTTTGGTGAAGGAGAGAGTCTTTGTCAAAAGACCTCTCTGATTACTTGGTATATAGTTTACCAAGGTCAAGGGTTGAACATAGAGTAGGATATATTTTTGTTCACCTGTGTCAGGTATGTCAAGTTGGTTACGAGTCAGGCAAATTTGGAATTCACATTGGTTTGTACACATACAGGTTTTGTGACCTTGAACAAGGCAGTCGGACATTCACTTGTTGAGCCCAGTGTAGACCTTTGTCTTTCATATGTGACACCCACCCCATTGGGTCACTGTGAAGATGAAAGGAGACATGTTTGTAATACATTTAGCCCCTTATTTGACACAGAGTAAAGACTCAATAAACGTTAGCTTTTGTTCTTACTGAATGAATTCTGTGCCTTTGCAGGAGGTCTGTTCCTGTGGAAAGGGCAGCTTTAAATGGTATGTTAGTTATTTTTGTTTGTTTGTTTTTTTTTCAGTTTCTACTGAGACTGTCCGCACACTTCTCTCAATAATTGATCAGGCCAGTTTCTAGTGAGACTGTCTACACACTTCTATCAATAATTGATCAGGCAGTTAAAAACTAAGAGAGGATGTGCTTTCCGGTAGACTTCAGTCTTTTTCATGTGAGGAATGGAATAAACAACCTATGTTCCCGGACTGCCGCTTGCTCCCCTTTTGGTGGGGGGAAAGGAGCAGTGGCTGCAGTTTCTTCAATAAGTTTTAATGCTGTATTTTCCCAGTTTTATTCCTGTTTTCATTTTTTCTATTACAACACATGACTGTTTCTTTTTCTATATGTATTTCCTGAAGGATGATTGATCTGCCTTTCCCCTTGGAATTGTCTTCCTCTTCAATAATCAGTGGTCCTGCACGAGCTCTGCTTTATCTCTGAAGCTTTCCCTGCCACTTTAGGTGCCGAGTCCTCTTAATTCCTACAGGACTGATTATTTGCATCTGTCACGTGGCATTTGGCATATGCAGCCTTATATTATGTTACATCTTTTTTAATATGTCTGTCCAGCTTCTTGACCAGAGGGACTGCCCTCAGTCGCCCTTTGATTTCATATATGATGCACTATGATGTCACACATATTACCCTAGAACTTTTGATTGTATTCAGAAGAGGAGTACATGTGTCAAGTGAAAAAGTGTTTTCTGTTCTTTCTCATTGTGGAAGAAAGAGTTGAAGAAACAGACTTTTCTTATTTGTCTCTGGGATATGCAGTAGTGAAAGCTATTGTCACTTGTTGCCATGTTTAGAAAATACTTTGAAATGTACCGTATTTCCCCATGTATAAGACGCACCCTTTTCCAAAAAATTTGGGGTCTAAAAACTGGGTGCGTCTTATACGGTGGTTGTAGATTTATTTTACTTGCATTTCCCGCTTTTTCGCGCTTGTTGTCTTTGCGCTCATTGTTTCGCACTTGTTACCAGTATATTACGGTAGGTTACGTTTTGCCACGTTCTGCCCAGAAATGGCTCAGAAAAGTTTTCATACAGTGCTGAATTCAAGTTAAAAGTGATCCAGTTTGCAAAAGTGAGTGGAAATCGTGCTGCTGAATGTAAGTTTGGTCCTTCTCCAACTGAGAAAACAATCGGAGGCTGGCTACGGGAAGAAGAAACCCTACTGAAAACGCCACGGCAGAAGAAGGCCATGAGAGTCAAGTTAGCAAAATGGCCAGATTTATAGGGGGAATTGAAGATATGGATTGAAGAGCAAAGGGCAATTGGGTGATTCGTCATCAGACACAGATGAGGACAAGCTAATGGTTGGGAGTTTTGACAGTGATGAGGAGTTGTATAAATTTTATGAATAAAGCTTGAGTTCAATAACTTTATGTAATACATTTTTTTTCAAATTTCGGGCCCCCAAATTAAGGTGCATCTTATACATGGGAGCGTCGTATACATGGGGAAATACGGTAATATGTCTTCTTTTTGTTTCATTTGTTTTTTAAGGACTGTTAATCCTGTGTTCCACAATGGGCTTTAAGTTTCCCTGGGGTCTGTGCTGCTTTCATTTTATAACTCCCCAGTGCTTGCTGATGTGCTCATTTCCACTGGACCCTCAGTAAATGTAAACTGAGCTCACTCATGGAATAAAAACAAAATCCAGGAGTTTTGATAAAATTAACAGATTTAACTGTTAATATAAGTTGAAGTCTTTTTCAGAGATGCAATTGCAATAAAAGTTTGTGCTAGATGTTGTCAACGTTAGTTTCAAACAAGGATTCACTTCTTATTCACTTAACATTATTGTTATTATTATTATTTATTATGCTTTTCTTTTTATTCAGGTAACTTCAAACTGTTGGTTCACTTAGCTACCAACATTTGTGCCAGAGAAATCTAGATTCATTTTTTTTTAATCAGCTTGCCTGAAAATTATACTAATGTTCACGTATTTCATTTTTATTCTTCTAATAGGTATTGTAACTCATTATTTTTGCTTAACAGAGAGTAGCTACTTCTGCCCTATCCCAACATAACTCATATATACCCTCACTGTGGCCATTGCTACAAGCTTACTACAGTGCATTAGCACCTCAGGTGGTCTATGCATTAACAGTTCATTTTCCTCATCCACTGGTCTTCTCCAATTCATGTTAGACACAAAGCCAGATCAGTCTTTTTAATGTGCAGTGCTAATAGATCTCTTTCTTTTTTAAGAGCTCTCTAGTGCTTGCTTAAAGCATAAATTCTTTAGCATCATTCAAAGCCAATATAGATTGGCCTTCCACTGCTGTCCTACAGGTGTCAGTTGTATTTAAAAGATATCAAGGGAGTAAGAGCCTTGCAGGATGTTATGTTGCTGGGTTACAGAATCTGATTCTTGTCTTTGAAGGTGTAAAAATACATTCTAATAAATTGTTCTAGGGTTCTACATAGTTCTTCTACAGAGGATCAGGCTCTACAGAACAAACTTCCACTAAACTCAAAGGAGATCAGGATGTTGAGGTATTAACTTAGAGCGAGAACTATAATATGGAAGGCACCAGAATTCTCATGTTCACTGCTCAGGACATGTACTCCTCCTCACAGGCCAGCAGGCCAGCTGTTCTAATAGTTTTTTTCCTCCTTGCTACCATACAGATCAAAGCTATGCATTTGGTAGCAGCTGCTTTGTCACTTAAGTTTCAGATTTTTTAGATACAGTCTAGAGTGAACATCTTTCTGAATTTGGTTTCTATCTATAACACATTTACGTGTCTTCTAAATAGAATTACTTTCTTGCATGGTCATTTTAATGCATTAAATACTATATTTGCTGTCTTTTATTGCAGAGGGTGATCTTTTTATGACCTTGTCCTGAAATTCTGGGGGTACTCTACGGTAGGCTTCTCTGTGCTATCATACCCTGTAGCCTCAACCAGACTACTTGCTGTTCCCTGATGAGATCCCCCCCTCCGATGATTTTGTTTTCTCCTCGTGCTCTCTCCTCTGTCTGGATTGCTGAAATCCTGCCACTTCAATGAGTTCCATCTTGGATGCCACCCCTTCTTGATTTCTCAGATCTGATGTGCTCTTTCTCCTTTGAATTCTATCCCTTTATTGTGGCACTGTCTTATTTCACCCTATGTTAAAGTTACTTGTTTTATCTTCCCTATGAGAGCAACTTGATATTCTGCTGTGTATCTATTTTGTCTCCTGCAGTTCCTGATGTAGTTAGTAGGTACTCATAAATTGCTTACTGAATTGAGTTAAATGAAATTTCCTCTTAGCTCTAGACAGATGGATCTCAATATATGGTCCCTGGACTAACATTAACATCACCTGGTAAATTGTTAGACATGCAAAGTCTTGGTCCCCATCCCAGACCTACTGGGTCAGACACCTGTGATCTGTTGTTTAACAAGCCCTGCACGCTCAAGTTTGAGAACTACTGCTGTAGTCTTTCTGCTGCTATCCAACCTCTTTATGAAGAGTTTGGTCTTCTATTGATAGGATTCATTGAACCCTGAGTCTATTCCAGGACATTAAAATAATGACTAATCCTATTCATACTAAAGCAGTCAGCTGTTTTGTGTTACATTTGACTTAAGAAAGGAGGAAAGTATAAAATACTTAAAATTTTCCATTAAAAATTACAATAAGAGTTCTTTCATTAAAAGGCTTAGTTATTTGGGAAGAGTATTTGGCATTTTCACAATTTTTAAAAGATTTGAAAGGTTTTTCCGAAACTGATTGTTTGTGTACGAGGTCTGACAATTAAGTCTGCAAACTTGTTGCAATGATATTGCTAACCTTTTTTGATATCAGAGGGGTTATTGATTATGAATTTGTACCAACTGGACAGTTAACCAAGTTTACTATTTGGAAGTGCAGAAAAGACTGCGTGAAAAAGAAGAAAACGACCTGAACTTTTTGCCAACAATTCATGGCTCTTGCATCATGACAATGCACCAGCTCACACGGCACTGTAAGTCTTTAGCCAGTGAATTGGAACACCCTTCCACTCACCTGATCTGGCCCCAATGACTTCTTTCTTTACCCGAAAATAAAGGAAATATTGAAAGGAAGACGTTTTGATGACATTCAGGACATCAAGAGTAATAGGATGACAGCTTTGATGGCCATTCCAGAAACAGAGTTCCAAAATTGCTTTGAAGGGTGGACTAGGCGCTGGCGTCAGTGCATTGCTTCCCAAAGAGAGTACTTCGAAGGTGACCATAGTGATATTCAGCAATGAGTTATGTAGCACTTGTTTTAGGATGAGTTTGTGAACTTAATTGTCAGACCTCGTAGACATCTTTTAAATTTGTTGAATTTACAAGGAGTCCAAATCCATATATTTTGATTTGCTTATTGTCCTGGAACCTATCTACTATCATGTACAAATAATATATTGACTGTTTTCTGAATTTTAGTTCTTATAATTCTTCACTTAGAGCTGCCCTAAGTGTCAGTTTTTAATTTGTCAGGGGAACTCAACCAAAAACTGTGCAAAGACTTATTTATCGTGATGAAATAGAGATTTTAGCAGAAAAGATCACCTTGCCATTGTAGGTATGCCTGATGGTAGGCCATGAAGCAAAAATCCATGGGGAAGGACTAGATGAAACCCTGGAGAAAGAGTTTCAGACAGAAATGATATTCTCTCCATGGAACTTGCGAATTGTGTGTATCTGCAGGGGTAGGGGTGGGGTCCCATTCCCTTGGCTTTGCTGCAGCCATTGACCTGCTGTTCTTAGAGGTCTTCAGCTATTTCAATGGTCAGAAAGTCGATCAGAGAAACTGTGACTTGCAAGCTTTCATCTACTTCAACTATTTTTAGGATTTTCAGTTTTAATAGGCTATTTTTAATGAATAATTTAGTTTCTTCCGGGAGATGCAAGTTACTGAAACCTCAGTTAATGGCTTTAAGTATTGAGTTCTGGTAAAAACTTGTTGCTTGTGGTAATATAGCTCTGGGAAATATATAAGCAGTTAAAAGAGGATGCCTGGGTACCACCAGCCTGCCTCTAGAGATGTCCTTATCTCATCACTTGGCTTGTGAAAGCTTTCCTCTAGTCTGTGTGACTTTTGTAAAAAGACTAAATTGTGTGTTCGTGGGGGAAAGGTTCCATTGTTGGAACTTTATTATTTGGAATTTATAGTTATCCATATACCTCTGTGGTCTTCAAATTGAGGTGCATGCACTACAGGAGCTGTGCAGGATGATCACTGTGGGAATAACAGGAAAATGTCTATATTTCCATCTAATTTAAATTCCCTACTTTTGTATATCTTCTATAAAGGCATATTTGTACAGTAGTATATACACATAGCTTATAAACAAATGCTGATAATGGGCATGCTTATTTGGAAATTTCTAGGGACAGGTGTGCACAACTGTAAAAGACGAGACCATTGCTGTATGCCCTAGGTATTGTTTCATATGGTAACTAAATTTCATAGACAAGTATGTGTGTTATTAGGAGTTTTGGTAAGCAAGGCCATGTTTCAGTTCTTTAGTTTGCTCTTCAGTTTACCTGAATTTTAGTCTAACGGGTAAAGCTGAAAGTAAATTCATTAGTATTTTTCTGTATTGCCAATAGCTTCTCATTTTTCCCCAGCGATGTCAGTGTGTTCTGAGTAACGTCTTGTGTCTTTCAGTCCCTAACTAGTCCTTTGTGGAAAGCATGGACAGTGCTGCATGGTCCCTGAGTTTTTTTTGTTTTGTTTTTTTTTGTAGCTTCAGGGGCCTTGTCAAAGTTAACTCGTGGATTGAAAGATGAATCGCTGGCTTATATCTATCATTGCCAAAATCATTATTTTTGTCCAATTGGCTTTGAAGCAACCCCTGTTAAAGCTAATAAAGCATTCAGGTAAGCATTTCTGTATTTTATGTGTCACTTAACCATAAAATGTGTTGTAGAAAGCGTTTAAGAAATAAATATTTAATGCTTAGAATTGGGAGACTTGGTGATTTGCTTTCTTGCAGTAAGATTATTCTTGAAATATTTTAGCTTTTGCAGAATTGCATTTGACTAATTGTGCTTTGACATTATCCACTTAGATACTGTTGGTCAGAGTCATGACAATAGAAAGTCATTTGAAAAATCACCTTTATGTTTAGTATAAAACAGTTGTAAAGGAATTTATATATTATGTCTCAGTGTCCTCAGTCAGCATCCTACATGAAAAATGTGTTACTGAATCTAGTGTCAAGAAGCTTGTCACAACTGAGTACATTAAAAAGCTTTTCTTTTTTTATGGTGAAAAACATGGAATTTATCAGGGTTCCCTTTTGTCCTGGCTATGAGGAAGCCCAGAGCTACTTTTGTTTCTAATATCAGAACTCTACTATATAACCTTATGGTTATATTTGTTTGTTTCTTTATTTGACCCAGAGTTTCTATTTCATTAACTGTATATGTTTATATACAGGTAAACTTGTATCTTTTTAGAAGAGGTACCCCATAAATAAGAGAGGGAGACCAAATTTTATTTTTTTTAATTATTTATTAAACGACTAGGGTGACAGAATTTTAATATTTTTTTTCCTCCTCAGCAAGTGTTCTTCACAATGGGTTAAGATAATGAATGCCAGGAGAGTTAAAAGCATAGGGAGAAGTGTCCTGTTGGAGAATGGTGAAAATAGAAGCCGTGCATACTTTGAGTGAAAGTATCGATAGGCGTGGTTATCCTCACCCAGCTCAGGCTCTGGTTTGTTCACACCTGGGTCAGTGGCACTGGTAACTGAGGAGGAGGAAGAGGCAAGGCTGCTTTCTTGGTCAGAGCCGAAGGTTGGGCTGGGAGAACGTGGCTTGGTCATCTAGGGGATAGGATGGGCTCTTTCAGGCTGGAGGCCATGTGGCCTTTGCATCCCACTCAAGGCACTTGGTGGGGGGCGGGGTGGAGGGTTTAGGGGGATTCTGAGGCAGGCAGGAGTGACCTGGGAGAACCAGGAAGCTGGACATTGTATTTTTGTGAATGTGGAGCAAGAGGAAATGACTTCTTGTCTTCAAATCCTGAAATGTTTTATTCATCACCCTGGAGGTGAGGAACATTGCTTCTTTTGTGGTTTTATCCTGCACCTTCAGCTTACTCCAGACACCCGTTGTCACATGTAAATCATGAAAAAATAGGTGCTTCTACTTGTCTTCTTTAGAAGAGAGTTCCTCACCTCCACCTGTTCCTAAGAATCAACTGACATGCTTCTTTTCTTTTAATTAAAGTTCATTGGGGTGACAATGGTTAGTAAAGTTACATAGGTTTCAGGTGTACAATTCTGTAATACATAATTTATATATCACATTGTGTGTTCACCATCCAGAGTCAGTTCTTCTGTCACCATATATTTGACCCCATTTACCCTCTTCTACCACCCCCTTCTTCCTGACCCTCTGGTAACTACTAAACTATTGCCTGTCTCTATGAGTTTCTGTTTCTGTATTTGTTTGTCTTGTTCCTTTGTCACTTTGTTTTATATCCCACATATCAGTGAAGTCATATGGTTCTCGATCTTTTTCTGTCTGACTAATTTCGCTTAGTATGATAATCTCAAGATCCAACCATGTTGTTGCAAATGGCTCTATTTTTTAGACTGTGCAAATCCTTGCCTGTGCTCCACTCCACACCTATCTGAATTAGAATTTCCAGGGCTGGGATTCTATAGAGCATCATTGTGTTTAAAAGTTCCATAGACAAACCACAACTTTAGGGCTTTATTTTTAGGATGCCTTTTGAAAGTTTTTAAATGCATAGTGAAAGGAGAAAGTAGCTGAAGAATTCTGGTAGCATGCTAGGATTTGTTTTTTCCGTCTTAGATGCTGAGAGGTGGTTTATTTCAACTTTTTTAGCCCTAGACTTTGTAATAGGGGATCAAGACCTAAATTTAATTCAGCTTTCTCTTCAGTCACCTTCAGATATTTGCTTATGCCTGAACTCCAATATCTATTCTAACATTAACAACTGCCATATTTGAATAAACTTCAGTATATGTTTTATTGATATATAATTAAAACAATATTTTCAAGAGGAAATTACCTTTATTAAGCTTACTGTGAATGTATTTTATTTTATTATTTATTTATTTATTTTTAAGTCTTCATATCACATTGTTTATTCAGCCATCTAGTCCACCTATGTATAATGTTTAATTGAATTCAGCAAATGAAACTCATTTAGGCAAATTGTTTTCTATCATGTAGATCAGGGCTTATAAATAAACTCAATGCCTTTGGGAGTCAAGCAAATAAAAAAAATATGTGAGATGACCAGGTATGACAATGCAGTTACTTCGTTACATAGGTGAACCTAATATAGATATTATAGATAGAATATATATATATATATATATCTCCCCGAATACAGATTTAGATAATAATTTACCAGGTATTGGGGTAAACTGGGGATTGAAGTTACTCCAGAACCCACTCAGATTTGATTTTGTCAAAAATCCTGTGTTTGTTAGATTTGGTCAATAGGCCTCCTCCAGTCTGACAAAGTAGACATTGTGAATGTATTTTGTATTTAGCAGGGGTCCCCTCTCACCACAAGAAGTAGAATATTGGATCTTAATTGGAGAATCAAGTAGAAAACATCCTGCTATTCACTGTAAAAAGTATGTTAACTTCACTTTTTTCTTTCCAATTTCTGCTAAAAAGCCTGTTAGGATTTTGATTAGAATAGAATCCATAGTGTAGTTTGGGGAGAATTACATCTTAACAATATGGGTCTTTTAATCTGTGAACATAGACTATATCTTCACTTAATTAGAGCTTTCATTTCTCTCAGTAATGTTTTGTATTTTTCAATATAGAGTTTTGTATGTACTTTGATAAAATTTTCCCTAAGTGTGTTATATTTTTTGATGCTATTATAAATTGATTTTTTTCATTTCCCAATTTTCTGGTTGTGTAAAAAAAATGCAATTGGTTTTTCTATATGGGCATTAAATATTGCATGTTTACCCAATTCACTTACTAGTTCTAATAATAGTTTTGCAATCCAAAGCAATTTGTAATTATTTTTGTTTCTACACAATCATGTTGTCTGTAAATAAAGGCATGTTAACTTTTACATCTTTGAAAATGTACTTCACTCTAGTTAAAAATAAATAATGGAATGTTTCTACTTTAGCCTGCAGGATGTCATCTAACAGGTTGATATATATTTATTTCATAGGGAGACTAACCATTTTTAAACTGAGAACCTTGGCCATGGTTGGACAAACAATCGTCATAAAAACAATTGTCGTATTAGAGCTTAGTAGGTGGAACAATTAAAGAGAATTATTGCCACGGTAATATTGTAAAATATTGTTCGTGGGCATTCTATTATAATGCTATTTTGTATTAAAGAGAAAATTGTGCTTTATTCTTCTTTCTTAACTATAGATGGGCAGATATTGTTACTGATCTAAACACTCAAAATCCAGAATATCTAGATATCCGGCACTTAGAGAGGGGGCTGCAATATCGAAAAACAAAGAAGGTAAGAACACCATTGTATTTGGAGGTATTTCACAACTGGCCAGAAAGCAGTGTTTTACTCAGCATTCTAAATTGTAAACAGAAACCCAGTTCAGACCATCTTAGACAGAAGAGTGAAAATTATTTTAAGGGCACAGGAGTTTCTTTAAAATCAAATGGTAAGGAGTATAGCCTTGATTCACAAAGGACTGGTACCTGGTAAAAGAATGTCAGCAGGGGCCAAGTAGCTAGTCTGTCTCTTTTGGGAGTTACATGTTGTTCCTCTCTGTTTTTGTCTGATTATCTACTTCCTGAGAATATCATCATCATCTTTATGTCTCCCTTCAAGATGAACAGTCTAGACTGAGACTGGCCTGCCTCAGTCCTAGCTCCATAGTCTTGGCCCAGCTTGGGTCAGGTGTTCATTCCTGAACCAGATTACCGGTAACTGTGGCCATGGGGCAGAGCCATGTGTACAAACAAGACTGCTGGGGCAGTTCTCAGAGAAAGATAGATTCTGTGGATTGGGTAGACATCCCATTGATATAATCCTACTAACAAATGAAGCATGTATAGGAGAGGAAGAGAAATGATAGTCTTTGGATCAGGCAGATGAGGAAGTTAGTGTGTGAGTGGCATATGGGGTATTTGGCTCCTGTGGGTATTGTAATATTTTTGTAAAGGTGGCTGGTCAGGAAAGATTCAGGATAATGTGATCTGATGATGTCTGAAAGGATAAGTGAAGGCAGGGAAAAAATAAGGGAATTCATAGGAGCCCACATATTAGTGTAATTCATTTCCCATCATTTTCTTCACCCAACTTTTTTTCCTTTTTAGGTTGGGGGAAATTTGCATTGTATTATAACATTCCAGAGACTTAATTGGCAAAGATTTGGCCTTTGGAACTTTCCATTTGGAACCATTAGACACGAGTCACAACCTCCAACACATGGCCAAGGAATTGCCAAATCTGAGAGTGAAGACAATATCTCCAAGAAGCAGCATGGACGTCTGGGCCGGTCTTTCAGTGCTAGTTTCCATCAGGACTCCGCATGGAAAAAGATGTCCAGCATCCACGAGAGAAGGAATAGTGGCTACCAGGGTTACAGTGATTATGGTGGGAATGACTGAGTACTATGGGTACTAAAAAACTCGTGTTGCAACACCACTGGTTTATACAGGACTGCATTAAGACAGTAGAAGATTTTATTAAGTCTGCATTAAACAGGAACAGATCTTGTGGTATAAAACATAACCTTGTAGTTCTCCAGTAAATAAGCTTGTATGTGATTATGATGGGTGATTTCAGATATATAAGCAGATAAGCACAGATTATTGTCCTTTTAAATTTAAGAGTATATAAACATTCTGGGCAATTTAACAAAATACAATAAAATTACATGTAAGCAAGTCACATTTACTTAATAGCATCACGATTTGAAATAGTTAAGCATGACATGATTTCTTATGACTTGATTCCCCAGACATTTGTTGCAGACATTTATTCCTAAACTCATGGATATAAGGCACCATTTGTCCTTTAAAAAAAAAAGGGGGCTGTTGATTTCTAGTTTTCTCTCATGGTTAAAGCTCATTTAAAATTATTCAGTGAGTCCAGTGATTTGTTTACTTGCAGCAGTATCTTGCCTGCCTCATTTGTCTCCTGGTTAACTTTCACAGGATTTTCAATAAAGAGGCAAAAGAGAAAAGATTCAAGAAACTAATCCTTTCAGTTAGTGCAAATGGGTGACTTAGTGCATTGATTCAGGATATTCTTGACTTTCTTGACTTGGTATGTTACTGTCAAATATTGACAAGAACTTTAGGTCTTGAAAGAGTTCTGTAAGCCTACAATAAACCCTGTTTTAGGGATAGAATAAAGGAACAAGTGGCATCTGTAGTTATCTATACCCAAGATAACCTGTGAAATGAGATCTGATGTTTGACTGGTCCTTCACCATGGAGTCATGTTGATAACAGCATTAAAGATGCCTTAGGAATGCCCCGTCACTCAGAAAGCAACTATTCATGTTCCAAACTCTGGGCTGTTAACTTTTAAAAACCATATAGACCATTAGTTGTTTGAAGTGAAGACTAAATAGTTCAGAAAGTGTGGGTTTCATATATTTGAACTCGTCTCTAGTTGCTGTCAATTTTTCTGATGCTGTCAATCTGAGACTCACAAACGACTAGGATCTCTTATTCATTTCAGGGCCTGTTCCAGAACTCAAATCAGTAACTTGATTATTACAAGGTGCTGAATGTGTTGGTAACCATATTGCAATACACCTCAAGGAGAGGGTTCAGATTTTTATTTTTAAAATATTTTCATTTTCTTCTCTTGAATTTTATATCCATTTACCCACTCAGACATGTCTAGCCTACAGAAGGGGATATATATTAAGAAAGGGTCATTTTTCTGAAGAAAATATTTTGCTTGAAATGCAAAGGACTAAAAGAGATTTTTGTAGGTTGTTGATTTTGTTACTTCATACTGGAACTTTTAAGAAGTTTTCATCAAATAAAGTTTTGTTTTCTACTTTTAATCACGTGAATGTTTTGAACCTTTCTTTTAGGAAGGCAGTCGTATCCTTATAATTTTGTTCGAAGTACATGACAATTTGTCAGTTCTACCCAAGTCGTGTGTTTTAAGAAACCATGTTGTATCTGACTTTTATAATCAATGAAACAATATGCATTAATGACTATAATTTTATATTTCTATAAGACTTTAAGAAATAGAAAATTTAATTCTTGTACTAGCTTGAAACAAATGAAGTTGTCAGTTTTGTAGGTCAAACATGGTTGAATATCAACCATTTCATGTAATTTAACTAAGTATTTCAGAGAAGAGGAAGGTAGGAAGAACCAAGAAGGAGGAGAGAAATGCAACATAAAGAATACAATGACATGGGCTGGCCTAGTGCCTCAGTTGGTTAAGAGCTCACTCAAGAGTTTGAGCTCTGAGCAACAGCAGTTCGATTGCTAGCCCGAGCTGAGCAGCCGCTGAGTTGCCAACAGGTGGCAGGATGGCTCAGCTTAAAAAACAAACAAACAAAAAAGAATAGTGACACCTTGAAAATGAGGAGTTTGTACAGATTGCTTATTGGTCATAAACACTTTTTTATGAAAGTCTTGATATGATCACTTGATGACTTGACTCATTAAGATTGAAAGTTATTAAGAGCACACTGAGGTTTACAGAGACTACTTACTACTTTTCTAGAAACTAAAAGCAAGTTACTACATACTTCTCTTTCAATTATTAATAAATTCCTGTCATTTTATTTTCTTGGTCAACTCTTCTTAGGAGTCTCCATAGAAGCACTGAGGGTTCAAATATTGGCTCTGCACTTAACCTTGGGCAAGTTAAGATTAATTTTTCCATGCTTATTTCCTCATTGGTAAAATGGTGATAATGGTATCTATTTTATAAATTGTTTGGAGGAATAAATAAGTTAATATATGTGAAGTGTTTAGAACAGTGGTTTGTAGATAGGAATTGCTATTTAAGTGCTAGTATTCCAATAATTATTAATGCTATTATTACTCCAAAAGATGTGTATTTTACTGTTCAGAAACTTGATAGAGCCCTTTAAACAGCATCTAAAAGAAGCAATGCTTTGTAAATCAAATATACACCCCTTAGTGGCTGTTCCTTCAAAATATTTTGTATTTTAAGAAATATTGCTGTAGTTTTAAAATCACTTACAGCATTCAAATGCACACACTGGCTATTTGTTTTTACCCAGCTGTCAGATAGTAAAAAATGTTGTCACTTTGATAATATCCTGGAGCTGTTCATTTCCCACTACTATAATTAGGCCCCACTGGTACAGCAGCCATAGCAGTTCCCAACTTGCCTTCTCCCAGACACAAGGGGCTCAGGCAAGGTGCTCCAAAATGTGGTGCATTCTGTGTCTCAGTTTTACACATAATTTTCTCCCTCGGTCATGCACTCAACAAACTAATTTGAGCACCACTACTTACTAGGTATTTCATCTTAAATAGCTGATCTCAGAGCAACCCCAAGAAGGGGTTGCTTTTATTTACACATTGGTGAAGAAATTTGCTTAGGATCACAGAGTGTCTTAGTTTGCTAGGGCTACCATAACAAAATACCACAGACTGTGTCGCTTCAACAATAGCAATTTATTTTCTCACAGTTCTGGAAGCTAGAAGTCCAAGATCAAGGTTTTGACAGGTTTTGTTTCTCCAGAGCCTTTTTCCTTGGCATGAAGATGGCTGCTTTCGCCCTGTGACCTCACATGGTCTTTTCTCTGTGCACATATCCCTTAAGTCTGTATTGTAATTTCTTCTTATAAGGCCACCAGTTAGATTGGATGAAGCGCACCCTAATGATTTTAACTAAATCAACTTTAAAAGGCCCAATCTCCAAATACAGTCACATTCTGAGTTACTGAGGGTTAGGGCTTCACCATAAGGATTTTGGAGGGGGACACAATTTAGCCCATTAACACAGGGCTATTATAAGGTTCAGATGGGATCTGGACTAATGTCTGCCAGGCTTGTGAGGGAATTCTCTGTCAGCAGGGTACAAGGTGCACTGGACAGCTTCAAACTAGAGGCTGACATTTAGGTCACATTTATGGAATTCCTGCTAAGTGTCAGAAGTGGGGGATATAACAGTCAACAAACTAGTTTTTGGATTCAGTAAGTTTGCAGTCTACTGTGGAGGGAGTCAAAAATTGAATAGGCAATTATATTAATCTCCATGAAATACAACTAAGAACAATTTCTGGGAATTACACATGGCGGAAATGTAAAAAGCACTTTGTCATGATTACCCCTGGTAGACTGTTAGCTGTTACTACGTCAACTAAACATGGCTACTGTGAACCATCTGGGCATAGAAAGGTTTTGCTAAAAACTAATTTTTGATATTCTTTTTGTCATAGGGATTCATATAACAAAATTACATGCTCATTTAAATGAACCTTTTCACCGAGTTTGAATCTAGTTTCGATAGTTCAATTTTGAACCAATATGTATAAGGCTATTATTAACTACTAATGGGAGTACTTTGCATACAATCACCTCCGATCCTAGCTAAAAGTCTGCAAGATTGGTTTTATACGAAGCTTACAGATGAAACAGTTCTGAACAAATGTTACTTTTAGTTCTGAACAAATGTTAACCGACAATACTATACTATACACCATGTTATAGTGACTATAACATGGTACGGTGGGGCTCTCAATCTTGGCCTGAGGGTTCCAGAGCCACCGCCTTGCCAGGTGCTATTCTGGCAATTAGTTTGCCATTTCTGACCTACACTCTATGGAATCCCAAATGCCGGAGAAAACTAAACTACATTTCGAAGGTTAAGGCTTTAAATTGTATTATTATCTAGCTACTACGTTATCGAACACATACTTATCAATTCACCAGAAAAAGCATCCATCTTTTTCTGCTGTCGCTCTACGTGTAAAGCAATACTTAGTATCAAGAGTTTTCAGTGGGGGAGAAGTTGATACCGAACAAGCGCGTAGAAAACCGTCACCCCAGCAAGTAGACGCTTCGCTTATCGTTTTACTGCTTAACAACGACAAAACGCCAACGTGGAGGAAGCGCGTCACTAACACCACATAAGCACAGGCTGAACCGTTCCCTCACTTCCGGGGGTAACGGCGCAGCAAATACACGTCAGCGCGGGGAGGCGGGACTTTCGCCCTACGCATCGTATGAGACGGAATCCAAGAGTTCCGGTTTCCTGTGAGTTGACGCACCGACTCCAGAGGGTAGGCGGTGTCGGAGGTCCATCTTCTGGCTGTGTGTCTTGCCTGCGTTGTCCCCTCATACCGGCCTTACGCTAAGAGTGCAAAAGTTTGGGCCAAAGCGCTGGGCGAGAGGCGGACCTGCTCCTCCCCGCTGCCTGCCATTCTTTGCTTCCGTCTTATTCAGGGAGGCGGTGTCACCTGCTGGGAAGTGAAGTTCCCGTGGGTGCCGGTTTTCCCTGGAAAAGCGCGGGTTATTTCCGTCTTTCCTGAGCTGGAGCTCTTCCCGGAGGCCGGGGCAGCTGTGCAGCCTGTTGTTGAATTAAAATAAAAGGTCTCCAGCGACCCCGCCGAGTTGTGCTCTGTAGACACGCCTGCCTCATGGGAGTCCACGGGCTCTGGAAGCTGCTGGAGTGCTCCGGGAGGCATGTCAACCCGGAAACGCTGGAAGGGAAGATCCTTGCCGTGGGTATCCTTAACGCGTGGGCAGTACTTGGGATGCAGTGATTCGCGGCAAAGATTTTACTCACTCCCGTGTCTCCATTGGGCGCAGACTGGTGTTGGTAGGATGACGGTCTCACCCCGGGGCAGCTGTAGAATCTCCTTGATGTTTGCTCCCCCCGCCCCGCCCGCCCGCTCGCTCGCTTGCTTTGCGATCGTACCTCTCTGGATTGGCGTTTTGGTTTTATCACTTAAGAGCAGTGCTTTACGCCTCTCAGTGCTTTAGTTCTCTTATCTGGAAAGTGGAGTTGAAAGTCGTATCTACACACACAGCGTTGGTATGCGGAATAAAGGGATTATTTAAATGAAAGAAGCTTAGAATTGTGTCTGCTGCTGTTAATATTGTAAAGCTTAAAAGTATTATTCCGGCTGGGAAGTCAGCGTGGAGGAAATGAAATAGGCTTTTCCTAGCGGTAGTTTTGCCTGCTGTTCTGAATCTTGCTCCACCTTATGTTTGTTAGAGGAAAGATAGTGTGGTCAGGTTTTGAACTTAAAAAAAATTACATACACACACACGTATATGCTATTTTTATTATGATTTTTGGAATAGGTAATTTATATGGTACTACACTGAAAAGATTTCAAAAGATATACAGTGAATTATTTTCCTCTCAGCCCTATGATGGGGTTTTTAAGGACTTGTTTGTATGCATGTTTGGCTGGTTTTGTTTGTGTCTTTGCATTTTTTTTTCATTTTCAAAACGTGAATGCTGTTTCTGAAACTTTGATCTTTTTATTTGTTAGGCTTTTTTTTTTTTTCTGTTCTGTTCCAGACGCTTGTGGTACCTTACACTAGTTCCCTAAATGGGAACCTTAAGTAAGATGGTACAGATTATATTTTTTGAAATGTGAATAATCTTAAAATATATCTATAATGGATTTTGGCTTAAAAGTTTTTATGCCTTTAGGGGACAGGGAAAGGTTTTTTGTGGTTTTTTTTTGTTTGTTTTGAAAGCATGTGTGGTATTGTTGCCCTCTGGTGGTTGCTCAAATCACTGCTTTCTAGATACTTTTTTTTTCTATTAAAAACTTTATTTATTTATTTATTTATTTATATTAGTTTCAGGTGTACAGAACAATGCAATAGTTACCCTTTTCACCCTCACAAAGTAACAACCCCCCTCCCCCCAACCACTGCCCTCCCACCCCGGATATCATGCTTATCTATTACAATTCCATTGACTCCATTCCCACACTCTACTCCATATCTTGTGACTATATGTATATAGAATTGTAGTTGACTAGATACTTTCTTGATAGAACTAACTACATGTGAATGAAAGTATTAATAGTTTTCAGTGATGGGAGCCATTAAAACTTCAGCAAGGACTTAGGTCATTTTATGATGCAACCCATTTGAAGAATAATTTGTAAAATAATTGAGATGATACATGAAGTTCAGCATTCCAGTTCTTTAGGAACTTGTCCAAAGTAAGGAAAGGTAGAACATTTCATTTAGATTATCTATTTTCAGATGACTCAGAAGCTTTTTTGGGACATGAAGTCATTTTCATGGGGTTATTGGGCTTTTCTGAAAGAATGAATCATTTAATAATGGACTGTCACAGATACTTCGGTTATAACGATAACCTCATATACATGTATGTATGTGTGTATATATGTAAAAGAATATTTGTTCTATAATTGATTTTACTTTGTTCATTTTCATGGGAATTTGAATTCAGATATCTGAAATATATTCAGTTTTTTTGTTTTGTTAATGAAGAAATTACCCATGACACACTAGGTTTATAATGCTTTTTAAAATAAATTGTTTGGTCTTTTTTACCACCTATATCCAAGTATTTTGTTTATTTATACAATCTAAGTGTCTTTGTCAAATAATAAAGAATAACAAGTGATAGGCTAAGTATTTAATCCTATACCATGTCTCCACCACTGTCATCCACTTTCACTTGGGCTATTGTAATTAGTTTTAAAACTGTTTTTCTTATAGTGTATTCTTCTCATGTCCACTAGGGTGATACTTAAGTTACATTTTAGAAACATTCCAGTTGACTGTACACACACATCAGCTCCTACCCATGCTCCTCTCACTGTGCTCCGCCTGCCACATTGTCCTTAAATGAAGCTTGTGTCTGTCCCAGAGGATTCACATTTACTGTTCCCCCTGCCTCACGGTTTACTCCGGCGCTCCTCGTGCTCATCTGGGTCTCTGTTACTTCTTCAGATAGGCCTTCCCTAACTGAAGAGCTACTCACCCCCGGTCTCTCTTTTGCCCTTTTACTCTGCTCTATTTACTTTTTTCTTGGCACTTACCAACAACCTAACATATCTATTACTTAATTTTTAGTTACCTGTCTTCCCCATTAGAATGCAAGCTGCTTGGGGACAGGAGCCATATCTGCTTTGTTCGTTCACAGCTATCTTGTTTGCTGCTCTATCACTAGGATCTTGGATATGCCTGACACATAGTAGCATTCAAATATAAAAATGATTATAATAGCTTGCTTTTCACTGTTTTGTTACATGTTTATAAGTTAATTGTTGATGGGCCTAATTTTTTTGATGGTAGTTAGGTAATGTACATTCATTTAAATTTTTAACTGTTCAACTCATTTAATAGCAGATCTTTGTTGCCTCCTATATGACCTATGAGAGGGAGAGCAGTGCCCACAAGTGTGGTCTGGAAAAGTCATGGAGCTCATAGTTGATTTCCCCTCATCCACTAGATTGTCAACTCCATAAGGGCAATTGCTTTGTTTTATTTAGTGCTATATCTCCAGTGCATTGAAGCATTTCTGCCACATAACGCAGTGTGTTTGAATAGCACTGTATAAGTAAGTGTAGGTCTTAACCTAGGCTGAGGAAGTGACCCACAGACTGAGACCTAAGAGTAGCAGGTAACTAGGCTAGAGAGGGAGAGGCTCTCAGGCAGCAGCACGTGAGAAGACCCTGGAGGCAGGAAAGAGCTTAGTGATTTTTAGGCTTTAAGAAAAGCCCAGTGGCTTGAAATGAGATAGAAACGAACAGAGGCCAAATTATTCAGGGCTTCGTAGGCCATGGGAAGTAGTTTTGGATATTATCCTAAAGGTAACGGGAAACTTTCAAAGGGTTTCAACTAAAACTATATTGGTGAAATCTATATACTTTCTAATCTGTATAAGACAGGTTAAAAAGTAGAATTGATAGGACCTGATGAGAGGAATATATGGGATGACAGAGTTCTGGCTCCGGTGGATGGGAATTCACTGAAATGGCAGCATGAGCAGCCTAGTGAGAAGATATGGAGTTCAGCTTTGATCATGTTAAATTTGAAGTGTCTGTGAGGCATCAGGTAGAGAGTCAACTAGGCCATCAGTCTGGGGTTGGGAGAGCTGGGGGGAGGGCATGGTGTGGGCTGAGGTAGCCTGGGTGGCTAATGCAGGCACGAGGAAAGAGAGGGCCTGAGAGGGATCCCTGCTGACGTTAGCACATTAACGGTGAGTTAGAGGAGCTAGCAAAGAGATTGAGAGCAGGAAAATCAGCAGAATGCCATGTCCCTCTGTCTTATGCACAAACAAAATAATTTGTTAAAAAGCATTGTTTAGAAAAGTTTTAAAATATAAGAAAACCCTAAGAAGAAAGCATAAACTATTTGTAATCACAGCAGAGATAACTACTCTTACTATTTTGATGTCTGAACTTCTAGTTTTTTATATTTAACATAATGCATATATTACAAAATGGAATTATACTTTCCATACTTTGTAACCTGTTTTACTTTGATTCTTTGTGACTATCATGTTGCAGCTTCCATTTTTAAGGACTCCTTGGTATTCCAGCAAATCAGTATATCATAATTTAGTTTTAAAAAAAGACCTGTTGGAAAACTTAAATTTAAAAATGTTTTCATTATTATAAAATATTCTTACAAGTAACTCTTATTGTAAACCTATGATGGTTTCCTGAGGATAAATGGCTGGAAGTGGAATTCTTAGGTAAAGCAGAATATAAGCTTTTAAGTTTTTTGCTATGAATTGCCAAATTGTTCTCCAAAAGTTGTGTTAATTTATTACAATTCTGTAGAGATCATTAATTTTCAAAGAACAATTTTTTTTTCAATTAGACTTTTTAAAGGACACATCTGACTATGTAAGATTTTAAAATTCAATATGTGAATAGTAGAAGTAAGGGTTCAAATAAAGTTAACTGATTTTAGATAGATTCCATCAGGGCTAGACATTTTTCAATTTCAAATGAATTGTGATGAATCCTTACTTTTAACATTTGGAAGATATCAGTAGTTAGGAATTTGAAGCTGGGAGGAGGAGGGAAGAATTTCCAAAATGTTTTTCATTAACTGTTCTTCCAGATATTAGCATTTGGTTAAACCAAGCACTTAAAGGAGTCCGGGATCGCCATGGGAACTCAATAGAAAACGCTCACCTTCTCACTTTGTTTCACCGGCTCTGTAAACTTTTATTTTTTCGAATTCGTCCTATTTTTGTGTTTGATGGGGACGCTCCACTATTGAAGAAACAGACTTTGGTAAGAGTCATTGATTTTTTTTTTCTTTCCACATTATTAGAAAGAAGGAAAAGTTCAGATAAACTTTTAATTTTCTCTTTAGAATTTTGGAAACCAACACTTTTTTTTGACATATATGCAATTTAATTTCTACTTTAAAAATTATCTTGAACAAATAAATACTTCTATTGAAATACCTTTTCTTTATATATGAGAGTATATCATGGGTACAATGATAAAATTTAACTTTTAATAAAACTAACATTCTCATAATGGAGAGTTTTGGAGTATCTTCTTAGGTGCTCTATGCTTGTTCCAGTTATGTTGTTATTGCTTGGAGCATTATAGAAAACCACAGGGGAAATGCTTCTCTGAATCCCAGATCGAGGGTCTTCTGTGATAGTGAGCCCTTTAAAGGTGAATTGGATCTTAGGTTATGTGGTGCCAAGTGTGACTAAAGTGGATTATTAAGGAAGGAAATTGGATAGGATATAAAAGAATGAAAATGAGTTTATTTTGAAAGTAATTTAAAACAATGTTTGAACAGTGTTGTGAACTATGGTGTAATTACTCCCAGAGACAGCATCCATTGAATATATGACCTTATATGTTGAAAATGTCAGCACATCACCTTATAATCCTACTAGATATTGTCTAAGGAAGTGAGGACATAGGATAAAAGTAAGGATTTGTAAATGTTTGGGGACATTTGTTGCCTCAGTAAAAGGTCTGGACTTGAATGTTGCAGTTTTTAATTATGTAAGGCATACCCTATATCAGGTAGTCTTTGGAAGGACTAGAAGGGAAAAGAGAACCCCAGAACTTATTTATCTACTAGTGGTAAGTTTGTACCCTTAAACATCTCTCCAGTTCTCCTACCCCATGATAAAGGTGTTAGCTCTACTGTAGCAATCACATTGTAATAAGTGTATTAAAACGGTGTAATAAGTGTATTAAAAGTACCTTAAACTTATACAATGTTATATGTCAATTATATCTCAATTAAAAAAAAAGAAAAGAGAATGTTTTGGTGTTTCTGCCTTATATTGAACCATTAGCACGGGAACTTATATTTTTCCCTACTTGAACATTTCTTACAAGGTATCCCTATACATGTTATGATTTCTTATGACATAATCTTGAATGTTGAAGGATAGAGTTACATATAAGTAATGCATTTTTATAAAAACCAATATCAGAAATTGGTTTTGGCATAACATTTTAAAGAATAAATCCTCTTGGGAAGCACTTACTTAATTATACTTATCATTACATTTTAGGCTGCTTGACATTAAAGGACACTTGAAAGAAACAAAGTAAATTAATAGTTTCCCAAATATATTGTAGAATAGCCAGTCCATTAAGTAATAGCTAGATGGAAACTGGGTGTCCTTTATATATGAGAAACCTGAAGATATCCACTGATACAGCAATTAATAGGACATACTAAAGCAGTCATAATCTGAAAACTCAGACAAACCAAATTCTATGGGAAAAAAGTCACAGAAATGTTTTTAGTATACTAATACCCTCACGTAAAGTCCTATGTCATTTCTTTTCACAGGCTAAGAGAAGGCAGAAAAAGGACTTGGCAACCAGTGACTCCAGAAAAACTACAGAGAAGCTTTTGAGCACATTTTTGAAAAGACAAGCTATCAAAACTGCCTTAAGAAGCAAAAGGCAAGAGGAAAATTACATAAATTTTAAAGATTAACTTAGCATTTTTTATTTTTGCATTGGATTCCTGTGGCTGCCTTTCCCTAATTTTAACCCTTAGTAGGAAATAGAGGGTGAACTAAGAGGACTCAGTGGAATGCCCATTTGACATCATAATTTGAAGTTGTAAATGTTCTCTGTTCTGTGTGAATTAGCTTTGATAATGAGAAAGGCAAGTGGTGGCGCTGCCCTGTGTGCAGGTTTTCCTGTTATGTAGAATGCTGTCCTTCGGGCCTGCGCTTGAGACTGTGGCCCAGGTGCTGAGGTACTGAGGAACTGCAGCAAGTTTCCTCTTTTCTCTTATTTTTCACAGCAGTGGCTTGAGCAGCCAGGTCAGCAGGGGAGAAAGCATTGCCCCTGGGTTTCCCCGCTTCTTGCCTCCTCAGCAGGCCTTGGGGAATCAATGGGGAAGTACTTGTGACTCAGAAAACCATTTCATAATGTCTGTTTAAGCCTGTGTGTACTTTTCAGAGATGAAGCACTACCCAGCCTTACTCAGGTTCACAGAGAAGATGACATCTATGCTTTGCCACCTTTACAAGAGGAAGAAAAAAACAGGTAAATGTTTATTTAAAAATATTAATCATCACCGTATTTAGACAGACTTAAACCTTTATGTTTGATCTATAATACATGTTAAGGTGTGTGGGAATTAATGCATCTGAGTTAATGCATTCTTGACCCCATTTAGAATGTTTTTCAAAAACTAAATTTTTAACTTTCTACCTTGTCTTTGTGTTTTGGTGGTTTGTGATGGCCTATTTTTCATTCTGTAGAGCTGGTGCTAGCACTGTTGACATAAAATTCACAAAGACATGAATTTTAGTTTTGCTTAGACTTGGCTCACATATGCTGTCTCTACCTATTTCTCAGCCTGGTGTCTTCTCTCTCATAGTACCGCGCGAAAAGACCACACATGACATCTTCCTTGATAAATCCAGTAGACACTTGGCAGTTTTCAGTTTAACATGGTACCTGCTGAGAGCTTCTCTGGCCACTTTTCCTGAGCTTCCTTTGTGGACTCTTTTTCTGGCTGGCTGTGAATTGTCAGCGGCTTCTGTGATTGACATGCAAGTGGAGGGTTAGCGTGACTCTGTTCTCCACCTGCCCCCACTCCTTTCTGTAGGGTCTCCTGAGAGGCCAGGGAAGTTCTGAATCAGCCCAGTTCTCTTTATTGTCACTGCTACCCCCATACTGTTGTCTCCAGGTTACTGTACTGGCTTCCAAATATTTCTCGGTCTCTGTCTTCTATCTTACCCTTTATCAGGAACCCCTCACTGCCAAACCCAATCTCTGCTTTGCAGTGTAGCCTCTATTAAAACCCAAATCTGATATTGTCATTTCATTGCTTAAAACACTTCCTAGGTTCTGTTTTTTTTTCTTTTTTTTTTGATAAAACTTCAACCACTTAATCACATGCTTCTCGATGCAATGTAATTGCAGGAAATTCCAGAAAGCTTTCATGACCCCCCAAATTGATTGGGATGAGGAGACTCTCTTTACCACCCCTTTGGCAACCTACTCTTTTCTTGTGATGAAAGTTGTCAGATCATATTATGATTGCTCACTTACACATGTCCCCACTAGACTGTGATACCAATAACAGCACGTATCTTGACATCTTATTCACCATTGTAGCCCCTATAACTAGCAGCGCCTTGAACTCAAGAAATATTTTTGTAAATAGTCATTAAATCATAGATATGTAAATGTGTGTTTGAATTTCAGTTCAGAAGAGGAAGATGAAAAAGAATGGCAAGAAAGAATGAATCATAAACAAGCATTACAGGTATTTAAATAATTTTTGAATTTAGAATTTATTCCATTATTTAAAATTAATGACATGGAAATGAATAATTTTAATGGGTTAGTATGAATTTATGAAAGTTATTGATAAAAATAAAGACAAATGCCTTCTTTAGTGTGTATATGTATGCATATGTATATATGTAGATGTAAAATTCACACACAAGCATACGTATGCAAATATGTGGAATTATGCATATCTAGATATCCAAAAAAAGCCATTTTTCTTTTGCAGTCAACCGATAAATAAATAGTTGTATATGCTTGTGTAAAATACATGAGTAGAAAACATACCACCCATAAATAACTAGTAACACATTTTGGTATATATTACCCTTCTCTCCCCCCACCTATGTAGTTGAGTGTGTATATGTGTGTGAGTGTGTATTTGGTTATATGTACGTATATCAAATGTACATGTATACGTATATATGTAAATGTATGTCTGTGCATCATATGCTGTGGTTATCTATTGCTGATAACTTAGTGGTGTAAAAACGGTCATTTATTATCATTATCTCACTGTTTTGGGGGTTGATGGGCTCAGTGAGGCAGTCCCTTATGAGTGTCTCCCATGTAGGTGCAGTCAGACTGGAGCTGGGGCTGGAGTCTCCTCAAAGGCCTCCTTTCTCAAATGTCTAGTGATTGACACTGGCTGTCAGCCAGAACACCTGCCTCCGGCCTCTCCACACGGCCTGAGCTGTTTAACAGCATGGTGCTGTGTTCCTGGGGCAGGCATCCCAAGAGCAAGTGCCAGGCAGGACCTGTGTTTCCTTCCTAGCCAGCTTTGGGAGATGTGCAGCCTCCCCTCCACCACATTCTGTTCATTACAAGCAAGTTAAGGCCAGCCTCTATTCAGTGGGAGGGAAGTTAGACGAGGTGAGTGTCAGAGAACCTGTGGCTATGTTATAAAACCACCACCACACATATTTCAATGAGTAGCTTTTTTACAAATTGAAGTTATACTGTATATACAAGTTTTTGAAATTTTTTTTAAGTTTCTCAAAATAGATAATATTCTTTGATTTCCAAGTTCACTGTTTCTTCAGTGTTCATATGATTTTGGTACATCTGGTAGAAGACTTTTGAACTAAAACTGCAGGATCCCTCAATTCCTGGAGGTTCCACATTATTAATATGGCAAGTGATAGCAGTCTTAGTAAAGAACATGGCATTGTGTTCAGAAAGACCTGCATGTAAGTGCAGGCTCTACTGTTCACCAGCTCTTTGATCTTAGACAAATTAACTTCTCCAAGGCTTTATTTCCTTTTTTTTGTAAACAAAAATAACATCGATACCTTCCTCATAGGGGTGATGGGAGCATCAGTGAGGGAAGCTCTGAGCATAAAGACTGGCCTGTCCTAAGTGCTCGTTGGTTTTCACATAACACACAGCATACATACATACAGGAAAGCAAATTGTATCTTTTCTTTTCTTTACTGATGAAGAGTTTTAAAACACTTTGGGTAAGTAGTTAAAATTTAGAAACATTTTACATTTCCATGTCTATGAAATTTCTCACTTTTTATTTCTGATTTTAGGTTAAGAGCAAACTAAAATTAAGAGAATTATAAATATTGTTCTCATCCCTGCCTCAGGGCCTTTGCACTTGCTATTTTCTCAGCCTTGGGTGCTCTTTCTCTGAGCAGGCTTCTTGGTGCCTTTCATGTCTCTGCTGAAGGTCATTTTTTTTAGTGGGGTCTTCTCTATCAATTTTTCTTCTCTTTCTATTCTTCTAATCAACTCTTTTATCAGATTAACCTGCTTTATATTCTCATTGTTATCATGTTCATTTGTTTGTTTATCATGTCTTCCTTCATTCCTAAGGGTAGGGACCTTATCTGGCATGATCTGCATAGAACCCTAGCATCTAGAACAGTGTTTGATATAGTAGAGGTGCCTGGTAACTACTTTTTCTTTTCAGTGAATGAATGAATGAATGCACACATTCCCTAATCTGCCTATTCACTTTAATGCCTAGTGTAGATGGTGTACTACTGTGTTTAGCCTATTGTAGATTATGTAGAACTCTGTTTATGATATAAGCATAAAAATATCTATCATAATGAAGAGCATTAAGTGTATGAAATATAAATTTCATGGTGTTATGTTTTTCTTGTTATAGGAAGAGTTCTTTCAGAATCCTCATGCAGTAGATATTGAGTCTGAAGACTTTAGTGGCCTTCCCCCAGAAATAAAGCATGAAATCTTGACTGAGATGAAAGAATTTACCAAGCGGAGAAGAACATTATTTGAAGCAATGCCAGAGGTGAAATATACATCAGCACATTAATGTGTAGATTGGAGAACTGCAGCGAAATTTTTTATTAGAAAAAAGAGAAAATTGATTGATAAGCATTACTTAACACAATATGTTTCCAGTAAACAGCATTTGTGTATCTCAGAGATCCTCTGAAGCATCACTCATCTATAAGTTTTAACTTATAAATGCTTACCCAAAGAAGCCTTTCTTGATTTCCACCCAAGGTCAGGTCTTGTCTCCTGCTCTGTGTTCTCGAAGATCCCCACTAAAGAGACCCTGTAATATTTCTTTATAGTTCTTAGCACCCAAATGTGCCTGTCTTGCTCACCTCTGTATTTTCAGCACCTTGGTCAGTATCTTTCACATAGCAAGCCCCCCGTATGTGCTTAGTGGTTCAATTCTTAGGTTAATTCATAAAAGTTATTTTAACCTATAATATACATTGTAGAATACTATTAGTAATATAGAACCTAATCACAGCGGAAAAATTTGTTTTACCTGGAAATCCCAGGTATCTCTTCCTCTGCTGCAGAGCTAGACATGCGGCTGGATCTTCATATTCCCTCTCCCTCTTTCCAGACAATGGTAGTAGGGAATTTAGTAGTAAATCCCTTAACTTAGAGCATGATGGTGGCTCCACAGCCACAGAAACCCAGAGGAGGGCGTTGTGCAGAGTTAGGTTTTTTCGAGTATGTCTTCTAATCATGCTACGCCCTGAATTATTACTCTCTTCAGTTGGTGAATGAGTTGTTTGCCTTTCTACTGCTATCACCTATTATTTATAATATCATTCTCTTTTAACCCAGTGTAGGACAGAATATAAATTTTTGCAGCACTATTATTCCTAATGAATAGATGTGGTATTTTGTCTACAGACTTTTGAACATTTCTTAAATTGATACCCAAATATTTGAAAAAGGCAGGAGGTATTTTTCTGTCCCTCCTTACTGTTTTTCCATGAAGAGTGTGAGCAAAGGAAAATGCTGAGGTATACAGAAATGATATACAAAGGACAGGGGTAAATTTATTTTCATTTTGGGGAAAATCCAGGTTCAGTCTATCAATCATTTTATTTCTTGAGTGTGAAAAGATCTTGGGCTGGTCTTTGAGGAAATAGAATTTGGATTATGTAAACAACATTGGGAAGGAATGGGAGAAAGACAGTTCCTAATGATTTGCTCCCCTTTATTCTCTTTCTGCCAACCACAGGGCCTCTGGGATCAGTAGACTAGGGGTACTGTGCAGCAGCTCATTGGATCTGTAGTTCTGATAGCTGAGGGAAGTTCTCAGCCATCCAGGTTGGACCTTTCTGTCATCTGTACATTGAGCAAACGCAATATTGGTAGTAGTAATGATGGCAAGAAGAGTAATAGTAATAATAATATTAGTGATAGGAACAATATAGTATAAGATTAATCAACAGATCTGCTTTTGACCCCCTGTCTACCCTTACTAGCTAGCTTTGTGGTTCTAAGGAGGTTACTTAACCTATGTAAATCTCAGTTTCTTCATTTGTAGAATGGAGATAATATTTGTCTCATTGGTGCTTGAGAATAAAATGGGGTAGTATATATAAAAGCACTTAGAAAAATGCCTTACGCAGGAAATGCTTTGTAAATGTTAACTATTATTAACTGTGATTGCTGTGATTTATTGTGTTTTTTATGCTCCTAGGACTGTGTTGGGTACTTGACTTGCATATTTACTTGGATTTTAGAAAGGTGTCTATTAAACCATAATCAAAATGT
>NW_017731758.1:1016158-1024213 GCF_001890085.2 Hipposideros armiger | reverse complement strand
CTGAAAGCGAGGTCTTGGATATTGAGCCACATGAGGAAACTGAGAAAGATACAGACAGTTCATTCGCTGAATGGCAAGATATTAATTTGGTAATAAAGTTACGGTGTGTTTTAACTTACTGCTAAGGAAGCCATCCATGTTAAGTAGATTGTGAGTTTCAAGAAGTTACTAGATGAATATTTACGAGCTATTTGCATGCATCTTCTTGTTCTTGCTGATGGCTCCTTTTTATGTAGGTGGCTGGCTGAGATAGTCTCCACCTTCCATGTTATTTAGTGAGGGAACTCTAAAGATATTACAGACTTGCTCAGAAATCCAAGTGGAAAACTTTATAAGGAGAAAAGCTTATTGGCGATTTTAGTCAGACTAAATGCAGGCTTTTGTAACAAATGAAGGTATTTGGATTATTAGTATAATTATCTACAAATGAAATTATTTTGTAGGAGGAGCTGGAAACTCTGGAGAGCAACCTTTTAGAACAACAGAATTCATTGAATGCTCAAAAACAGCAGCAGGAACGGATTGCTGCTACTGTTACAGGACAGATGTTTTTGGAGAGCCAGGTAGGCATTCCAACATGGGCCTCTTAATAATACCTATTGATAGTTTTACTCAGTCAGAGTCCCTGAGGGCATGAGTTAAATGTGGAAGCACTCCTTCCATTTCGGGCCAGGGCCTGGCACTGCATTTCAGTGAGGGTCGTCATGTTTCTGTCACTCTTCAGGAACTTCTGCGCCTGTTTGGGATTCCCTACATCGAGGCTCCCATGGAAGCAGAGGCTCAGTGCGCCATCCTGGATCTGACTGATCAAACTTCCGGAACAATCACCGATGACAGTGATATTTGGCTGTTTGGAGCACGGCATGTCTATAAAAACTTTTTTAATAAAAACAAGTTTGTAGAATATTACCAGTATGTGGACTTTCACAACCAATTAGGTAAGACTTCAGGGTATGATTACTTTCTGAAATTTCCCTCCAGAATTTGTATTAATTTTTTCTTTCCAAGGAACTAATTGGATGTATTAGTGGAAACGGTAGTTTGTACAAGTTTTTATGTAAGTGTCTTTTACTTAGAGGAATAGGATTTTTAAATTAGAGCTAAGAAATTAAAATCCTAGTATGTTTAGGCATTTTCTGCACTTTAGTCATCTGACTTGGTTAGACTTTGACTGGTTACCTGAGATCTCGAGAATGAAGCAAAGGTTTAGTGCAGGGAGGAATCATGACCCTCACGGTCCTATATGGTGTTTCCGGCAGCCTTTCACTCTCCATTTATCCAACAAACACACACTGAGTGATTCCGATATTCCTGTTGTTTTTCTTGGAAATGAGGAAACAGCAGAGAATAAAACAGTCTAGTAGGAGAAACATGATTAAAAAGTACATAAATCATAATTGGACAATAGTATGTGCCATATGGAAAAATAAAGCAGTGAACGAGAGGGGAGAGTCACAGGAAGTACATGTACTGTTTTATGTAGAGTTGTGGTCTGGAAAGGTGGTACTAGTAGGCAACTTTTAGTCTGGGGTCTAAAGGAAAGAGGAAGAAAGTGGTATAGATTACCGTAGGGATGAGTATGTCAGACAGAGGGATTAGCATGTCCAGAGGCCCTTGGGCAGAAGCTTGGTTGGTGTGTTCTAGGGAAGCAAGAGGTGCTTATGGGTTGAATTGTCTGCTCTCAAAATTCGTTCCTTGTAGTCTTAACCCCAGTACCTCAGAATGTGGCTGTATTTGGAGAGAGAGTGTTTAAAGACATGATTATTAAATGAGGTCATTAGGGTGGGCCTGAGTCCAATCTGACTGGTGTCCTTATATATTAAGAGGAGATTAGGACATAGAAGGAAGAGGGAAGACCATGTGGAGACACATGAAAAAGATGGCCATTTGCAGGACAAGGAGTGAGGCCTTCAGAAGAAACCAACCCTGCCAACACCTTGATTTCAGACTTCTAGCCTCCAGAACTGTGAGGAAATAAATTCCTGTTGTTTAAGCCAGCCCATTTGGGTACTTTGTTTTCATAGCCTGAGCAAACTTACAAAGGCTAGTGTGAGTGAATGAGGAGAATGGCGAGAGTTAATACCAGAGAGGAAGGAGGAGGCCATAACCAAGTGGGGTCTGCCGCACTATAGCGAGGGTTTGTAGGTAGACTGGGTGTGTGGTGAGAGAACAGTCAGGCGCGACTCCCCCTCCTGAGTAACTGTAGAATGGACTCACCGTTAATGAGATGAGACTGGGGAAGGCGCAGCAGAGCAAGAGAGAGGAGGATCCAGGTTTGGATCTGTTACATCTGAAATGCNTGCTCTTTATTCACATTTGGGCAAATAGATGGAAATTTGATAATATCTGTCTTTAATATAAAAATAATTTTATTTATTTATTTTGCTTTAGGAATCCAATGACTTTTCACAGTACCAGCTCAAAGGCTTACTTAAAAAGAACCAACTAAACCAACACATAGAAAATGTCCAAAAGGAAATGAATCAGCGACATTCAGGACAAATCCAAAAGCAATATGAAGATGAAGGGGGCTTTTTAAAGGAGGTAGAGTCAAGGAGAGTGGTCTCTGAGGACACTTCACATTATATCTTGATAAAAGGTACTGGGCACCACCACTTATTTGATGGTTAAAAGCCAAAAATACATTGTATCTCTGAATTGTATAAACTATCACCCCTGGGTAATATTAATGATGTCCTACTTATGGAATAATTGTATGTAGCTTTAATGGTTTATGTACTAGTGTACCAACCCACTTTAAAATTAACTAATGAATTAACATTCAGTTGATGATTAAATGAAAATGTATAACTTCATTTAAGAGAACCAGTCTACTCTTATTCATGTTATTGAGAAGTGTATTGTCATACTGTAAAACTACATAGTGAGAATGTTTTAATTTTTCTTAAGGTATACAAGCTAAGAAAGACGCAGGAGTGGATTCAGAGTCTTTTCCATCTTTCAGCAAAATACACAGCATGTGTTCTGACATGAAGTTGCCTCCATGTGAAAAACTAAAGCCAGAGAAAGAACCTGATGCTACCCCTCCTTCTCCAAGAACTTTACTGGCTATGCAAGCCGCCATGCTGGGAAGTAGCTCCGAAGAGGAGTTGGAGAGTGAGAACCAAAGGCAGCACAGTAAGAGCGGTGCATCTGCTCCTGTAGAAGGAGGGTCCATATCACCACTGACTCTCTTAGCTATTCAGAAAGCTCTTGATGATGATGGAGTTGTGAAAGTGTATGCTGGGGACGATGTGCAGACGGGAAGGCCAGCAGCGAAAAAGCTGCTTACAGCCAGTTCTGATGAGGAAACTGATGAAGGACTGAAAACGAGAGACGGAAAAGGAGTGCTGCTGACACCGCTGCCTCATTCAGCCAGCGTGAACTTTGCAGAGGAACGTGTAACCAACGCTAGTAACGGAAAAGAGCTGGCTGACACAGCTCCTTTGTCAAGCACAGGCTTTTGTCAGGGCAGTGGATCTAGCATTTCCAAAGAACAGATGTCAGTTATTCACATGGTTAGCGAAGCCTTTCAGACAAGCCATGAGCCTACGGTTAATGCTAGGAAAGATCTAACGTCTTTAGAAAACACAGTGGTTATACCTATGAATGCACCTGGGCTCCAGAGTGGAAGGGAACTGACTTCAGCATCTCTGACAAGTCCAAGTTCTGTATCAAGGAATGAAGCATATACCAAAGTGCTTGAGCTACAACAAGATCTTTGTCCATCTCAGAATAAATATGATTCTTCTGTTCTTTCAAGTGATGATGAAATAGAGTGTGAAAAAAATCCTGCTTCTGAAATTACTGGCACTGCCAGTGTGCAAGAAGCGAATAACACACTAAGTGTCCCTTCAGAGGCAATAAGTAACTTAGAAAATACGGTATCACTTAATGCTAAAGAGCCTGAGGATTTCCTGAAAACCATCCAAGAACATGAGATGATGAAATCTGCAGGCCAGGATTTAATTTCAGCTCCAGAGTCCATGGAATCAATGGAAATGGACTCTGAAGAAAGTGAATCTGATGGTAG
This sequence comes from Hipposideros armiger, assembly GCF_001890085.2. NCBI lineage: Eukaryota > Metazoa > Chordata > Mammalia > Chiroptera > Hipposideridae > Hipposideros > Hipposideros armiger. The sequence continues at coordinate 1,020,180 of NW_017731758.1, read as the reverse complement.
GTGATTGTTTACTTTTGGAGATAAAGAATGGTAGGAGCTCACATCTGTAGAAACCGAGAGTTCCCTCAGGATGGTCCAGTTCCCACTCTGTTCAGCTGGTGAACTAGAGACCCAGAAAGGTGAAATGGCTTTGCCAAGGAAAGTCACAGCTAGTAACGGAATCTTGCCCTTTCCTGTTTTGCTCTTCTTTTTGTTGTTTTTAAAGGGAGGGAGTGCCCTAATTGGTGAAGGTAAATGTGAGTTTCCTTTTAGTTCCTTTAACTTTTTATTTGGAAATAATTACAAACTTAAGAAAGTCAAAAAAATGTTACAAAACATTTGTGTTCCTTTACCCAGTACCTGAGCAGCTAGCACTTGACTACATTTGCTTTATCATATGTTTGTCTGCCTGCCTGTCTCTCTGTATGTACATACGTATATTATATATCTATATCTGTACACACTTTTATATGGTCAGTCCTCATTCTTCAGATTCTGTATTTGCAGAATTACCTACGCACTAACATTTATTTGTAACCCCAGAATCCATACTCACATCAGTGTCTTTGTGCTCATTCGCAGACATGCATAGAATAGCTAGAAATTTGAGTTGCCACACCGTTCCCAGCTGAGGCCGAGCAAGGTGACACTCTCTGCCTTCTTGTTTCAGTCCCTACAGAAATGACCAGAGGGTGGACATGGGAGAGAGCTGTGCAGTATAGACAGGAAGGTCTGGGGTCATTCGACAGGGTTTGAGTACCAACTCTGGCACTTAGTAGGTGTCCTCAGGCAGATCTCTTAACACTCCTGAACCTCGTTTTCTTGTTTGTAAACTAAAGAAAATAGAATTTATCAAGATGGGTTGTTTTTAGGATATAAGATTATAGATATATTTCCTATAGGAGCACAGATTCAGTATTCATGTATTTAGTGTTCTTAGTGACTTTATAGAATATAACTGCTGCAAATAAAAAGAAATGACTACACACGTACACCTCCCACACATATACATGCTAATTTTTTTCCTGGTGTCTGCTAGATTTCTCTAAGGTTGCTATTTCCCCTTTGTAATTAATAAGTATTTTATGGAAAGGGTTTTTGGGGGCTGTGTAAATATGCTGTTCCTGAACAGACCCTCACCCACTTGTTTTAGCATCCATTGGTGATTTTTACCTGAATAAATTATGCTATGATGGTTGCCAAATGGTGGTTTTTTAACTCCATCATTTCTTATATATTTATTAGTTGGCATCNGTAGATAAATGCAATTTGATATATCTATCCTTCATCTATTATCGTAATATTTTCTTTCTGTGTATTGCATAATTTCATAATTTCGAATGACCAGATTACGTTTCATCAAAGAGATTTGACTTAATTGGTTCAGTTCATTTTTAATGGCCCTTTAATTTTCAGGTTTTCATAATGTTGTGAAATCAGGCGCATAACCTTTCCAAAAGTAACCATTTTTAAAGAATATCTTCCTAAAAGTGAACTTGCTGAACAAAAGGCATGAATATATTTTACTAGTCCTAACATATAATACTGTGACTTTGCCTCCTAAAGGTTTTGTATCATGATAATATTTTTTAAAAAAGGAGATAGTGGAATTTAGAAACAGACTTCATGAAATTATGTTGCTCCAAAAGAAGATGATATATTCGGTTACTGAAAAAAATATTTAACTTTCTTTGAGTGCCTAGGAAGGGATTTCTTATTTGAGACGTGGACAGAGGACTTAGTTGACAAGAATGGTGCAAGTACTGTGTTAAGTATGATCTAGAAAGTAAATTTACTGTCAGTAAACCATTTAGGAGAAACTGGCTTTCGAGAGGTAATGGATTAGTATTCTCAGAAAGAGTCATACAATGCTAGTAATCAAGGTGGAGCTCTTTGATTTGCTTTAGAAACTTTACATGCTTGTCTGATTTATTATTATTGTGTTTTATTTTTTAGACACAGCTCCGAATTGATTCTTTCTTTAGATTAGCTCAACAGGAGAAACAAGATGTTAAGGGTATTAAGAGCCGGAGACTTAACAGAGCTGTGACATGTATGCTGAGAAAAGAAAGAGAAGAAGAAGCCAGTGAGATAGAAGCCGTTTCTGTTGCCATTGAGAAAGAACCTGAATTCCCTGATGAGGCAAAAGGTAAGACCCACAAGAGAAGCACAGCAAATAAATGGAAAGAGTCATCAAGCCTGAAAAGAACGAGGCTTTCGGNTATTTTAAAGAGAAAAATTCAAAAAAGAGTAGGGGAGAAATATAGGTATCTTCTTAGCGCACCTTTGGAAATAGTATTGTAAAACTGATGAAGAAAGATCTTGTTTTCTTTTTTGTATTTTGATCCTACAGCGGAGTCTGTAGTTAATCACTTTTAATGCTAGATGGCGCTCCTGCATCGGTGAGGCTAAATGGTTGCTGAGCCCGCAGATCTGAGTCAGTGGCTAATACTAAGTATGTGAAGCAGCGGAACATGACATGTAGAGTTTTTTTAGGTTCCACTGAATGCATAGATTAGTGAGGGTGATATTTATGTTTTTAGCTTTTATGGCATTTATTTTTTTAAATTGTATAAATTCTTCCGGTTATCTGTTGCTGCATTATAAACCACCTCACTGACTTCAAACAGCTGCGGCCATTGATTTTGCTCATGAATCTGCAGTTAGGCCTGGCCATGTCTGGATGTGTCTTCTCTGCTCCATGTGTGTTGAGGGCAGCTCAGCTGGCCTAGAGATTTACTTGAGATTACTCACACACATAGCTGGCAAGTGGTGCTGTCACCTAGGAGCTCAGCTGGGCGTAACTGGGCCAGTGGCCTTGGACCCTCTCTGTCTGGACCTCTTTACAAGCTGGGCCTTCCTCAGAGCATGTTGGCTGCTTCCAAGGCAAAATTTCCAAGACAGGGTGTGGAAACTGGAGTCACTGAGGGCCTGGGACAATGTCACTTCCTGGCTCAAGGGTAGGGAACATGGACCCCACTGCTTGAAGGGAGGAAAGTCAAAGAATGTGTGGCTATCTTTAACCTTCCATAATAATTTATGNTGACCCTTGAACAACATGTTTTTGAACTGTGTGGATCCACTTACATGGGGACTTTTTTCAGTGCCTGGACAGTATTTTCTATCTGCGTTTGGGAATTGGTGGATACAGAAGGCTGACTGTATGCATTGTTCTAAGCCATTTTATATAAGGGACTTGGGCATCCATGGGTTTTGGTATCTGCAGGGGATCCGGGAAGCAGTCCCTTTCATATACCGAGAGATGACTAGAGTAATTTTTGGGGAGTCAAAAGTTAATATGCGGATTTTCGGTTGTGTGGGGGTCAATGCCATTTACCACCACACTGCTCAAGGGTCAACTGTATACATTCACATGTATACTCATGTAAGTGTGTGTGTATTTATTTATTTAGTTTTATTTTCAAGAATGGGATGATGCTATATACTTTTTATGTTACCTAGAACTCATTTGGTGATAAAACAAGGCATATTATCAGTGCACAGATTTATATCATTGTTTCTAATAACTCCATAGTAGTCTTTTGACGTGTTATGATTAATCAGATGCCTATTGTTATTTCTGTTTTTTTTGAAGTATAAACAGACATTGATTTGAGTGTCCTTATGTTTGGGTTCTTATGAGTATTATTTTAGGCTAAGTGAAAATATGTAACTTTTCAATTTGGTGTCCTAATTATTAGCGAGAGTGATTTATTTCATGTTTATTAACAATTTGCATTTCTGATTTAGTGCCTAGCCTGTTTATGCCATTTTTCTTTTCTTACAACAGTTTTTTCTCATTTGCTGCCAGTCGAATGGTTTACATTTTTAGAGTTAGCTTTAGCAATTTCTGCCTTTGGTCCTCCAGCTTGTTGATGATAAATAGGTGCAGCCTCAGCAGTGCATGGATCAGGAGGGCTAGGTCACATGCAAAGGTACAGAGCAAGAGAAACAGTGGAAAAGCATGTTGCCTTGCTTTCTTCCCTGCTTTCCTGTTCTCCCAAGCAGATCCTGGCTAGTCAGGCTCCCTTTAAAATAGAGCT
>NW_017731758.1:1012379-1015426 GCF_001890085.2 Hipposideros armiger | reverse complement strand
GTCTAGAGCACAACTGCACACATTTTCAAACATTCTGATGTGGTTGATTTGCCCCCAGACAGGTGACGTGAAAACTACATGACCTCCGTCTCTGAGGATGTCTCAGCTGTAGTCTTAAATAATTCTTGGCATCAAAATTGAAAATGGATCGCTTCGTAGAAATAGCCTTCACTCATGTGCAAGAGTGGTTTATGTTCACTTATTAACATTCTATCTCTGTTCATGGCACACTCCCATGGACTATTCCTCCTGTTCTTCAGCCTCCTTGTTTATGGGCATTCCCACCTCACTGCTGTATAACTGGAGGCTCCGAAGCTGCAGCTGTCAGGATCCTAATCCCTTCTGCAGGACTCACTGCCAGTGTTTACAGTAGCAAGCTGTGTGCTTTGGTGCTGGCCTTTCAGGCACCCTCAGAGGTCGCATCAGCAAATCAAAAGTTGTGGACGATACTTTTTAACCTTCCAGAAACTCAGCTAACTCGTTTAGGTATGTCCAGACTTAACATTTAATAAATGTTGACCTTCAGGCAGACACGTATAGTAACGACTGCTTTATTGAACAGAAGAGAAACTAAATGGGGAAAAGACGTATGACCACTTTTGCTATTGTTTAGCCATGTGACCTCAGGGATGTAATTTAACCTTTGGTTTTCCTCGTTTGTAAACTGTAGGGGAAATAATTTTCTTTTAACTTACTATAAAGAAAAGTGTGGTGGCTGTGAAAAATGTTTTAGGGTCCTTGGAAGAAACGAGTGATATATAAATTTATGGTAGTACCACGATTATTATATAACCCAAAATTGAGATGTAAGACATCAAATCATTGCTTTCCAAAACTGGAATAACAACTCATTTAAGCCTACTCACATGATATGCTCTATATGAGAGGCATAAAATAATTTAATTTGTTCAATTTTAAATATGTTTGCTGAGATGGTATGGATTCTTTAAAGCAGAAGCTGTTCAAAAGACCATTTGGCAGCCGGGCTGTTTGACATTGGGTATGTGCTAATGAAATATTGATAGGAAAAATATGAACTTTGAATTTATTGCTATGTGGGAAGCTTTATTTTAGATTAATACTATGGTTTTTACTACACTGAATGGAACTCATTTCCTCCCAATGTTTTAATTACTTTTTAAGTTTTAGGATTCTTATCTGACTAATCAATATAAAGATGATGTCTTTCTTTGTGATAGCTGAGGTTGTCTCTGACGAAAACTGTGTTCTCTTTCTCCACTAGCTTCTAAAATGCCTGAATTCTGAAACCTTTGTTTGAATTTTGATTTGTATTAGATAGTGTTTCCATGGTAGTTCTTAAAGCATGATTTATTAATATATGATTGCAATATAATTTCCCTGCTATCTTTGAAGTTAAACTTTATTAAGTAAATATAAGAGCACTCAATACATTTTGAATTAATTACTACCATTTGATATTTTAATGTATTATTTGCCTAGTTTTCAAGAAATGATTAAGAAAACATCAGTACATAGTCATCCATTACTTTATCGCTTAATGGATCCAGAAGCTCAAAAAGGTATATCATTTTATGTTTCTTTATGTAATTTGACTAATTCTAAGATGACAAACAATTAACAGTATATAAAAGTTTAACTTTGCAGTGTTCATGTCTTAAATGGAGCTAGGACTTGATCAATTGCATATTATATCTTGGCTTGTGCTTGCTAACCTGTACATATCTCTAATAATGTTTAATATATACTCCTATACCTGTGGTCCTGATGATATGTTGGAGATAATTTTCACAGACAATAAATTATAGACTTGCTAAATATTTAGTTTTTATTTTATATGCGGAAGTAGAATAATTTTTTTCCCAAGTGCTATACACTAAATACATGATTGTGATTTCTGAGTTATTTCATGTCAGATGAGATTGTAAGAGAGATAAGAAGTCCTATGTAAAACTACACATTTTTACTAATGTTTGGATGAAAGATAATGTTAGACTATAAAAACATTTNTTTTTTCTCTTAGCCCAATGACCAACTTTATCCTTTTACAAGGGAAGAAACAAATTTAGAGATGTGAGTCAACTTTGCCAAATTCACCCATCTAGTAGGAAAACGTGACCAGAACCAAAATCTTCTAACTTGAAATTCAAGGTGCCATTTTATTTATAAAATAGGTTGCCTGTTTAAAACAAACAGCAGCAATGCCGATTTATCATTATACAAAGCAAGTTAGTATACTTATAATTTATTTAGGATGATGACCATCATATACATTTTTTATAAAATTACCTTTCAGCTCATTAATTTTTTTTTTTAGCTTTCTCTGCATTTGCTGTTAAACTCTGTTAAGCTCTTTATTTCATTTATTGTATATTCACTTGTATTCTGTCTGTTTGACTCATTTTTATTGATCCCGGTTATCTGCTGTAATTCTTGTCATCATTTTTTGGACATCTTAATTACCATTGCTTTGAAGTCTGTGTCAAACAACTCCACTATCTGGGTCACCTGTGGGTTTCTATTGTCTCTTTCTTGGTATGGAAAGTAAATTTTTACTGAGTGCTGGACATTATGTAGTAAAAATTGTAGATGTTCTGGATCTTTCTCTAGAGAGGATTCCAGAACGTTTTATGGCAGGCAGCCGAGGGGACCATCACCTCACTCTGATCAGAACTGAATGGATTCAAGGCTGGTTCATAGTCTTTGTAAGACTCTTTCAGTCTCCCCTATTCCTAAAAAGTCGTTTTCCAGGCGTACCTGGAAATAACAGCCAGAGCGCTCCTGGCTTCTTTTGAGCTTTGCTCTGCTTTTAGACACTTTATGCTTGGAAAATTAGCCTCTTGCTCTAAACATTTTACTGAGCAAATATATTGAGTGACAAGTCAGTGCTGAGTTTCAGGCTTACTTCTCCATTCCTTTCTGGGGTCTTAGGTCTCCAATTCCAACTGCCTTGCCAGCTTTAACACTATTTGTCTCCCCAGTTCTGTGAGGTAGCCTAAAGCTTTGCTGGCATCCTTCCATGGTGTCCTCTTTGGCTTCTCAGCCTCTTTACACCAATAATCAGCAAA
>NW_017731758.1:1007541-1008979 GCF_001890085.2 Hipposideros armiger | reverse complement strand
AATGAGTGAATGAATGAATTAGCTATAACTGAGTCCTGTGTGCTGGATGTAAAATTTGCTCATTAGTGGTGATCTTGTATTTCTGGTCACCAGTTACTTGACTCTTTTCAGGAGCAAGTATAATGTATTACTTAGTGATATCACATGAAAAACTTTCATAAGCATCTTCATAAATCTTGAGAGTTGGATTGATGGGAAATATGGGCAATATGGCTTTTAGAAGCCATATTGCCTTAATATATGAAGAAGAAAGTTTATTTGAGCAATTCTATTGCTACTTAAGAAACATATCATACTGTAGTCTAAAGCAATATGTGTTCATATGCCAGTTGGAGTACTATAGCACAAATGATTACTAGAGTGAGAATCATTCATCAACACATTGATATCTTTTAAAAGTAACCTGAATAAGTATCTGTTAAATAAGACTAATAAATTTTCCACATATTGAACAAAAATAACTCTTAAATATAACAATCTGCCTCAGATGTCTTCACATGTCTGGTTTAAATGTCAAGATTGAATGTCAGTCATTGCCCTTGGGGGAGGCCTAGCACTACTTCCAAAGCTTACAAATTCATACTTGGTTCCTAGACCCCTATGCTGTGGCCTTAGTTCAGACTCTTGTATCTTTTTTTCTAGATTATTGTAACTGTCTTCTAATTAGCTTCTAACCTAGCCTTCAGCTGCTATGGCCAGAGGTAAGTTTCTAAGTATCAAATATGATCATGTTAGCTCCTGTCCTAACACTCTTTATTGGCTCCTCCTCACCTTATAAAACAGAGGTCAACATTGCCTTCAAATCTGATCTCAACCTGCTTCTTCAGGCTTATTTTCTAGAACATCCCAACATGCACCTTGCACACCAACTGCCGGCACCCTCCGATGGCTCTCTGAACCTGCCTGCATGCCTTGCTGGATATTTCCTTTTCCTTGACCTTACTTCCTCCCTTCTCTGCCTAGCAGCATTCCTTCTCCACTAACCCAGCTCAAATGTCGCCTTGAGAATGCTTCTCTTAATCTGACCTACCGGTGATGCTTCCCATAGCACTTTAGAAGTATTTCTTTTATTGCGTTTATCATACTTCACTGGCGTTTGCTTAATTGTCTGTTTTTACTGTGATCCCAGCATCTTGGACTACAACTAATTTTGTTTGTTTTTTTTCCAATCGCATCCTGAGCAGCCTCAGTAAAAGATGAATTGTCTTTTTTTCTGTAAATTAGTATCATTTGATCCATTTGATTAAAGTTACAGTCTCTGTATATTCTTGAAATTAAGCAGACCTCTAGACTATAAATATTTGTGAACTCTCAGGAATTAGTTTCGACTTAAGAACCCAAGACCCTGACATTGTTAAGACATTCAGAATTCTATCTTTCAGGTTAGCCTATGACCATTTACTAATCTGAAAATATCTTTTTCTTTTTAATCTCTAGA
>NW_017731758.1:994633-1001296 GCF_001890085.2 Hipposideros armiger | reverse complement strand
AATTAGTTCTACTTTTGATTTATAGGGTTAATAAAAATTGTTATTTACACCTTGAGTTTTTTGTGACCATAAGAGTTTAGAATAGTAAACTTATTTCCCATTTAACTGGCTCCACTTGAGTTAAACAGTTATAATGACATCTATACCAGTGTCAATGCAGGCTGTTTTAAAAGGCCCCATTCCTTTTACCAGTCGTCCCATGAAGAGTGCAGACCCCTAGCACTGTCTGTTCTAACCCCCCATGCTTCTTTGAAATGACTACTATTATTAGAAATTTCTTTCTTTAGAAATAATCAAATCTAAGCAACTGAACTCCATATTTTTAGTTCTCTCTTTTCTCCTCAACAATTCCTGAAGACTTCCTAGCCTGTGTTGAACCACTGGACGATGTCCTTCTGTTGATAATTGTCTGTAGTAACATGTATGTGCACACACAAATACACACACAGGCACACATACATATCATGAGCTATTTGTCTAATAGAGTTTAATTGTGCTCTCTGTTATTACTTGTCGAGCACTAATTTTTTTTCCTTTTTAACTTTCATAGGCCCTTGTTCTATGCTATTTTCTGGAAACAAATGCAAAGCAGTATAATATGGTTGACAAAAATGTGATTGAAATTGGAGCTGGAACAGGGTTAGTCTCCATTGTGGCAAGTTTACTTGGTAAGTAGGTATTTTTGATTGAATGGGGTTTGGAGAATTTAATGATCAAATATCATGAGTTGCTTTTATTATATGGTGTACTATGACCTGGGCCTATTTTTAACTCCTTAATTGTTTGAATGAGCTTCATCAAGAAACTCTACCAATTTTAGAGTTACCTTACTGGCTTCTTTCAGAATTTCCCATGAAGTTGTATTAAGTCTCCTCACAGAGTGCTAAGTCACACATGTATTCTAATTGGGAGGTGCACTTAAGCTCCTGGCTGCTAGAGGAGATACTAAGTATAGACACAATCTACTGCTGCTGACTCTGATGTTCTTTATTTAAATTTTAGCCCTATTTCAATGTTTCCATGTAACCACATATTCCTTTTGGGTTTTGAAGTCCTATGCTTTTATGAAAAAGCCCCCTTTAGAATAGAGAAGGTATATTAGAAACCACATAAAAGTCATGTCTGCTCTTCACTTTATGTTTGCCCTTGAATTTATTTTCTCAATTTATTTTCATTCTTCTTTTGCAATCTCTTATTTTCTCTCCTGAATCTTCTTTTTCAACTAAATGTGTGATGGTCTCTATGTATGCCTGAGCCCACTGCAGTTCATTCTCTTTTTTGTTGTAGTTCTATTTCTATTTCTAGTTCTATCTATTTAATTGCCTTAATTTAGCTGAATTTTCTGATGTGCACCACCCCAAATCTGTCTAGATTTCCTTGATCTTCAAGAAGTACACACCTGCCATTCCAAAATCTTGAGAGGAGGAATGGTCGATTGCCGGGCTGATGTGGTCGCACATGGTGGCGGTCCCCACACTTCTGAATTGCTGCTAGGGTTGGGGGGGGAGGACCAGATGCTGGGCCAGGGGCTCATCATGTGGTTGCTCATGGTCCCACTGCCATTGTGTTCAGGCCTCCTGGACAGCTGCCAACTTGACATTTTCATTGGATGTGGTCAGAAGCATCCTGAACTGAGCATACCTTCAGGCTGGACTCTTGATTTCCAACCCCCAAAAGCTGCTCCTACCCCACTCCCCATGGGCTCCTCCTCCAGCCTCTCCAGCTCAGTAAATGTCACTCCCATTCATCCACTCCATTACTCAGGTCCCAGAAGTTGAAGTNAATGCAAAAGAACTAATGCAACTACCTTTTACTTTCCTTGGATTTTATTTTTCTTCTCTAGGAAGCCACCTAGTGGTTGACATTCATTCATTCATTCATTCAGTATTTATTGAAAACCCACTATATGCCAAGCAAGGGCTACAGACATACAGTTCTCCTGGAGACTTAAATCTTAGTGCAAATGGGCACATGCAGGGAAGTCAAAGCATGGGAGAGGAAATAGATACTTTTACAAAGCAGTGTTAGGTGTCCTGACAGGAGGGAGCCTAATCCACAACCAGGGAGTCAGTGCGGGCTTCCTGGAGAAGTCACCTGTAGCTGGGCGAAGGCAATAAAGAGAGGAAGAAGGGGACGTAGTTTGGGGCAGAGCATGGCATGTAGGAAACTTTAGAGATAGCCAAGAGTGAGCTGTTTGAACTACTCGCTGGAACAAATGGTAACTTTTCTTAGCCCTTGCTGAAATAATAACTCCATTATGGAGTACTCACCGCTTTCAGCTCTGGTTTAGATATTTCCTATATCGCATCTCTGAATCCTGTCAGCAATCCTAGCAGTATTAGCCCAGTTTACATATGGAGAAGCTGATGCTCAGTGGGGGTAAGCAATTTTCCCAGGGTGATATGTGCGTAGGCTGGGGTGGGAACTTCAGTCCCTGTGGTACAAAAGCTGTGCTCTTTTCAGGGTACTGCCTCATGTCCATTTTCTACTCTGAGCCCTGCAAGAAAATCCTAAATTNTAAAAAGAAAAAAAGAATCTAAAAAACCAGAAACAGTTAAGGGACCTCTGGAAAAACATCAAGCATACCAACATTGGCATCAGGGATATCAGAAGGATAAGAGAGAGAAAGAGATTGAAAAGACTTTATCCTTTTGGTCTGCATGTATAACTTGACACAAATACCAAAAGATTGAAGCTTTCTTTAGTCAGTATTCTAAAAGTGCAGGTGTCTACCTCTTTAGATATGAAGATATTAGTGGTCAGTGAGTTCATATTACCTATAAATAGGGGTATATTCCTTATCTTGGGATTTTAAGATTTGTTGAAAATGATAGACTCACCTGCATTAGAATGTGAAGATTCATATTTCTGCAATTCTACCAATGATATGCATATTTCCCTCCTATTTTAATATTTCCCACAAAATACAATCAATGGCCAGAGAAACTTATCACCATGGCTAAGGAATGGGCTCTACACTGGCCTGGGCTGAGCTAGACTTCTCTTCCAGTTTTGCTTTCCCATTTCTTACCCAAGTCTGTTCTTGTCTGATGGTGTGGAATTGGCCAATCCTGGATTTACTTACACATTGTTTTCAGGCTCTGATGCTGCTCAAAGTTCACTTTCACAGCCAAATTTTATTGATTATTCATTTCTACAGTTTTGCTGCTTCCAGCTTCTTCCTGAAAATGACCATCACTATTCACTTTTAACTCGAAAATAGTTTATATCTTCTTCATCTGAGTGTTCTGTTATGCCTCTGTGATCTTTGACTCTGTGAACATGATAAGCCTGCTGCGGCTAGGTTTTAAACATCTTTTCATGGGAAGACTCACACTTATAGTGGGGTCAAACTGAAAGCTTGGGCATTGGTGTGGGTGTCATGATACTTTCAATGTAATGCCTTTGAAAAGCCTCCTTCTCTTCCTCCTCTTCTCACACTTGAGTACTTCCTATTCAATGATAGGATGCCCATTGATCGGATAGACACTTGTTCAGACTCATAGGTTGGGGGATCAGAATTCTTTTAGGGGAGAACCTGTTCATCCTTCAGCAATGGCTTCTGATTGTTCTAGTGAGGGTTAAAATATTTTGAATTTCCCTTTCACTTTATTATTTTTCTTCTAGCATGTAGTGAGTAAATAGAAAACAACAACAGCAACAACAACACAACAAACAAAACAAAGAAAAATAACAGGAGAACAGCAAAATGCAGTGGAGTGCAAAAGTACCATGGGAATCTGAATTTTTTTTTTAAGGGGAGGCATAAGGCTGGCCTAGCATCCACTATAAAAGGGATTTCCCTCCTATGTGCATTGACCAATTATTTTTGCCTTAAGACTAGCAGTTGTACAGAGTTGCAAAATGCATGTTGTCTTGAAACCTGGTTGTTTACCCTGTGAAGGTTACTTTTCCTACTGTCCTTTGCTTCACAGGTGCACATGTGACTGCCACAGATTTACCTGAATTACTTGGAAACCTGCAATATAATATTTCCCGAAACACTAAAATGAAATGTAAACATTTGCCTCAGGTTAAAGAACTCTCCTGGGGCATAGCTTTAGACAAGAACTTCCCACGGTCTTCCAACAATTTTGACTATATCCTGGCAGCTGATGTTGTCTATGCTCATCCTTTCCTGGAAGAACTCCTTCTTACCTTTGACCATCTGTGCAAAGAAACTACCATCATCCTCTGGGCCATGAAATTCAGGTTAGAGAGAGAAAATAAATTTGTAGATAGATTTAAGGAGTTGTTTGACTTGGAGGAGATTTCTAGTTTCCCTAGCCTGAATATTAAGTTGTATAAAGCTATGAAGAAAAATCGGAGGAGTGCATGATATCCTCAAAGGAGGACTTGGAAAGTGAAGGTTATTGCTCGTACAGCATGACCTTAAAGGCCCTTGATAAGCTGAGGTAGCACTGACCTTCCCAAAGGGGAACACACACACACACACACACACACACACACACACACGTACGCATGCGCCACACCCAGACAAGAATTTTCCCAGATAGAGCCTGTGGGTCTGGAGGATGGCAAAGCCATACTGTGCGGTTATTGGTTAGGATGTCTGCTTTCCTTATCTCTTAGCACCATTTAGTATTATGGACATTTTAATAAACAGTGCAATTATTGTTATTTTTAATGTCTAACTGTGGAATGGTGGTTTTCAATAATAATATCTCTACAAGGAACATTCTTATTGTTTTTAACATAAGCTTATGTACTTTTCTCCTTAGAAATAAAGAAATAGATTATAGACCTGCAAATAAATCTGAAAGGGCAGATATGTAATATCACGGTAAATGTTAGATTATTGTGGTTTTTGTTAGTGCCAGTTTATAGACAGTCTATCATCTCTGCTTGGCAGGGTGGGCCTCCGGTGCAGCCTCTGAAATCAATCAAGCTTGTGGATTTGAGGTTACGGGCAAGGACATTTTACTCCAGCAAATGAAAAATGAATGGAAGCAACCATAAAAACAGTTGAGCTTTTGGAGGAGTTATTGTTTTATTTTTAAGCCAAGTACAGTTATTTTGTATCATAGAAACAGAAATAAATATAAAACCTTTGGGTTGAAAATACACATGAAAAGATTTAGGCTCTAATCTCAAATAACCAGACAAATGGCTGGTTTTAAAGTTTAAAGCTCTGTTGAGCTTTAAACTTTAAATTTGAACATATTTAGATCTAGATATTTGAAATCCTATGTGATTTTGTTCACATGGGCCTTAGAGATTAGAATGAGTCTGAAGTAATTAAAGTCAGTGCAAGGAGAGCAAAATGTTGTGATTTTTGTACCATGTAACAAGAATATATCGGTTGGTAACTACTCTTCAGTGTCCCCAGAAATGTTTGCTAGGCTCTCCCTGTGCCCTCGTGTGATATTTGCTCTCCTGAGCACAGCCCTTTCTGCTTTGCTGTCTACTCAGGGTTAAGCAGAGCTAAAAAAGATTTCTCCTACGACCCTGACCTGTGAGCCAGGATGTGAGTGTACTCTCAGTGGGTTTTTTGGTATGTGTGTTTCATAGGCCATCTCTCAATAATTCCCAGTATTTACATGGTCCTTTGTAGCTTTCACAGCCTGTTACGTACATAGTCATTTTATCCTCACAACCATTCTAAGAAGTACAAGTAACACTATCCCTACATCACAGATAAAGAAACCGAGGCTGACAGGGGTAAGTCACTTGCCCCCGGCCACACAGCTGCAGCGTGGCAGTGATGGGGCCCTCAGGCCCAGTCATGTTTGAGTCCAGAACCTGTGTTCTTTACCATTGCACTGCCTTTGTGTATTTAAAACAGTAATTTTCACTCTTTTTTAAATGAGTAAATTCATTTCTTCAAAATGAAATCAATACCCAGAAAGGTAAGCCAAATACATTAGGAAATGATGGGAACTGCTCCTCCTTAAATCTTTTTCTCTTGTTTCCTGCCTTAACTGGACGATGAAGATAGGCTTGTTTAGAAGGTGACCTTTAAGCAACGCTTAATGAGGGAAGTAGCAGTGCAGACGTCTGGAGAAGTGTGTTCCAGGCAGACAGAAGAGCCGTGCAAGGCCCTTAAGGCAGGAATATGCCAGTCTTCTAGAAGAAACCTCGAAGCCAGTGTGCTTCTAGCAGGGCAACCTGGGAGACTGGTAAGAAAGACGTGGCCTCAGAGAGGCTGTGTCAGACCTTTGTGCAGTCTGGCTTCTCTGGAAGCAGACTGAAGGAGAATTTGGTGTGCAGATAATTTACTAGGGAGTGCTGTTGGGATCAAGACCCATGGAAAGGAGCGGAAGGAAGTAGGACAAAAGTAGAGGTCCAGCTGCAATGCAGACCCAACCACAGTGTCAGCAGACCCCACATGGACCTAGAGTGGCCTTTCAGAGTTGTCTCAGGTTGAGCTGAGACACCTGCGCCTTGATAACACCATGTCATCCAGTCACTGGCTGCTCTGGAAGGCTCTGTGACCTTGCATGAGGTGACTCTTCAGCTGAGGCAGTCCCTGAAGACGCTGACAGCTGAGGGCCATCTGCCAGGAGCACTTCCAGCAGTGAGGTGATGCGTTGTTCTGAAGGGGACCTGGGCAGCATATCATAGTGTCTGCCACAACCTTTAAGGCCATTTTGAAAGAGTTTTGGCATTTTCTCTGGTGAAGTGGAGAATCACTGGGTGGTT
>NW_017731758.1:988914-993713 GCF_001890085.2 Hipposideros armiger | reverse complement strand
TTCCCCAATTCCCCAACACTGTTCCCTGTCTCCCAGTTCCCCAATAAAATCTTTAAAAAAAGAAATGAGACATAAGTGTGTCAGATATTTTTCGAGGTTCTGCTCCCCCCCACCAAGTTATATTAGTGTCTGTTAACTGTGAGATACGTATTTATCATCACAATGACTTTTGAACTAGTCAGTAGTGGTCCAAGATTCCTCAGAGCTGCCTCAAAGACTAGGGTGTTTTAAGTGCAGCAGCAGGAATCTTGGGGTAACAAGTGGAAAAAAATGGGCCCTCTGCTAAAAAACGTTTGAATATCATTATTTAGCTATTTTTAGGTAGAATAGATAAAATGTCCTCCTTTGCACTGTGTTAGGACCAAACCAACCATATGGTTCATTATAGTTCTTCTTTCTCTAAGTGTCAATCTGTCAAACACACAGCATTCAATATCCATTGCTTTATTCTGTTTATAGCATTCATTTGCAAATTTTAACCCCCCCCCCCCACACACTGTGCCCCTCCTGTTTTGCTTCATTCTGTGTGCTTGTCTACTTTTATCTTTTTGCTGTAGTTTCTCCACACTTTTCTATATTCAATTTTATAATAATTTAATTTCAAAAGATGTAATTTGAGTAGGCTTTTTCTATATTACAATTTTTCTATTATGGCTAAGAATTTATTTGTTAACTTTAATACAAGGGAGTTATACTGTGACTTTTGCCTTTATATGCCTTTTTTTTTGAGAAATTAAACTATGTTACCGAAAACTTCAATCCAATTCTTGCAGTAACTTTCTGAGTTTCTAATAGAATAACATACCTTATCAAAGTTTAAATAGAGGTTATCACAGAATAATTATTGCTTCACAGCAGACATACCAACTGGATGGTGATACTCTGCAGCTTAAAATTTACATTTACATGTTACATACACGTAACCAAGAGCTTTTGTGCCCCAGATTATGTCAACTGACTTTAGGAAACTAAATGCTGTACTAAAATCTTCTGTCTTAGAATTCACTGATATATCCTATTTCATTTGTACCACTTTTTGTCTACCAGAACTTTTCAAAAATTCATTTTCATTTTTTATTTGTTGGGTTGTCGGAAAAGCCATGATGCATTTTTGCAACAAAAAACAGAGAAAAAATATGTCATGACTTTTCTGACAACCCAATATATTCAGTTCTCTTTTTTGGATAAATTGTGATATTGGGTAATTCCTAACGGGTTTGAAGCTAGTAGTGTAAACTCATTTTTATGAAAGAAAAAGATGAGGAAACATAGCAGAATAGAATGTTCTTTTTTTTCTTTAAATTCTCATATTCTAGGAGCTTGGTTTTCCATGTGAATTCCTGGTCTGTATAGACAAAGACTATGTCCAACTTGTTTTAAGCCGTGTCATTGGCATGTGAGCAAATAAATAATTTCTGAATATTCTTTGGAAATAAAACATGTCCACTGGGTAGGATTTTGATGTACTAATTTTGAAAACAAACTGGAACCTTAGTTTCTAGAAATAAAAGAGTTCAAGACAACCTTAAGTAGATCAGCTAAGTAAGCTTATTAGTAAGCTTCAAAGAAAATTAATATACCGAACCTCTTCTTTTGACCCCATTTTAACTTAGTTTTGTGGAAATCTGCATGTGAAGAAAGTGAAAAATTGTCAAATGTGTGCAATTTTTTAAAACCAAATTATAANAGATGGTTTGTAAAGCTCAGTCAGGGAGCAAGAGTGAATCCACAGAGAAGAAAGCAAGGACTGAGCCCTGAGGATGGCCAACATTAAGAAATGAGGGGGCTGGCCGAGTGGCTCAGTTGGTTAAGAGTTGGCTTAAGAATGTGAGCTCTGAGCAACAGGGCCGCTGGTTCAATTCCCACATGGGCCAGTGACGGTGCACCCGAGCTGAGCTGTTGCTGAGCTGCCACCAGGTGGCAGGATTGCTCAGGTGGTGTAACAACAAGATTGCCTGTTCGATGGTGGGCTATGCCACCCGCAACTAAGACTGAACTCGGCACCTTGAGCTGAGCTGCTGCCCAGATGGCTCAGTGGATAGAGCGTGTGCTGTTAACAACCAGGCTGCCGGGTTTGACTCCCGCATGGGATGGTGGCTATGCCCACCTGCAACTAAGACTGAACACAGCACCTTGAGCTTAGAGGCCACGAGCTGCCGACGGGCAGCTAGATGGCGACTGGCGCCCTCCACAACGAAGATTGAAGAACAACAACTTGGCAGGTCCCCTTCCCCAATTCCCCAACACTGTTCCCTGTCTCCCAGTTCCCCAATAAAATCTTTAAAAAAAGAAATGAGACATAAGTGTGTCAGATATTTTTCGAGGTTCTGCTCCCCCCCACCAAGTTATATTAGTGTCTGTTAACTGTGAGATACGTATTTATCATCACAATGACTTTTGAACTAGTCAGTAGTGGTCCAAGATTCCTCAGAGCTGCCTCAAAGGCTTCTAGGGTGTTTTAAGTGCAGCAGCAGGAATCTTGGGGTAACAAGTGGAAAAAAATGGGCCCTCTGCTAAAAAACGTTTGAATATCATTATTTAGCTATTTTTAGGTAGAATAGATAAAATGTCCTCCTTTGCACTGTGTTAGGACCAAACCAACCATATGGTTCATTATAGTTCCTCTTTCTCTAAGTGTCAATCTGTCAAACACACAGCATTCAATATCCATTGTTTTATTCTGTTTATAGCATTCATTTGCAAATTTTAACACACACCCACACACACACTGTGCCCCTCCTGTTTTGTTTCATTCTGTGTGCTTGTCTACTTTTATCTTTTTGCTGTAGTTTCTCCACACTTTTCTATATTCAATTTTATAATAAATTAATTTCAAAAGATGTAATTTGAATAGGCTTTTTCTATATTACAATTTTTCTATTATGGCTAAGAATTTATTTGTTAACTTTAATACAAGGGAGTTATACTGTGACTTTTGCCTTTATCTGCCTTTTTTTTTTGAGAAATTAAACTATGTTACCGAAAACTTCAATCCAATTCTTGCAGTAACTTTCTGAGTTTCTAATAGAATAACATACCTTATCAAAGTTTAAATAGAGGTTATCACAGAATAATTATTGCTTCACAGCAGACATACCAACTGGATGGTGATACTCTGCAGCTTAAAATTTACATTTACATGTTANCGGTCAAGATGGCAGAGTAGGTAAACTCTGTGCTCATCTCCTCCCATAACCAATCAAAATTACACTAAATTATAGAACCACCACCCTTGAGGACCACCTGAAGACTATCTAAACAGAACTTCTATAACTAAGGATATAAAGAAGAAACCACATCGAGATTGGTATGAGTGGCAGAGACATGAAATGGGTGTGGTAGTTAAGAATCAGGAGGGATATCTTGGCTGCAGAGGTCCCCCTGAGAAGTAACGAGTTCTAGCCTTACACTGGGCTCCCCAGCCCAGGGTATCACTACCGGGAAGAGGAGTCCCCATAACAGCTGGCTGTAAAAATCAGCAGGGACTCAGTAAGGGTGAGACAGAGGGGTGCTGTAGACCTAGGTGTCCTCTTAAAGGGCCTGTGCACAGACTTACTCTCTGACAAACATCCTAAGCTCCAAAGAAGGGACACCAGCTCTAAAAGCACCAGGGATATATGGGAGGAACTGAATTGTCTGGCTTGTCAATGAGATCTAGAGGGGCAACTCTCTCCAGGACTAAAATACTGGCAGGCACTATAATTCATTTGTTGAGCCCTTCCCACACACAGCCTGCAGGCATTGTTGGGCACCGAATCTGAGTCTCCATTAACCTGACTAACTCTGTTCTTGCCCCACCCTGGTGATTCTCTGTGACTGGCCTTACCTAATTCATGTACCTGGCCCAAATCACTTTCAGAGACTAATCCATGCAAGTGACTGGCCTGGGCCTGCACTGCAGACTTTTCTAAAACCTCTTAAAGGTCCAAAAACCTCAAACAAGCAGTGGCTGATCTCAGTATGTCCTGTACCTCTTGCTAAGTGGCCTCAGGCTCAATATCAGTGACAGCCAGTGTTGGTTCACAGCATCACCACTCCCAGGTGCCTTCAAGCCTAGCACAGGCAGCTACCAACTGCAGATCACTTTGTAGCTCCTACCAGGGGGCCCTGGCCTGCATCAGAGCCCCTCCCAAGAGGCCCCAGAATCAACATCCCTGGTGGCTGGCTTCAGACCACACCAGAACACTAGCCAATTAGAGTCACAAACAACACACCTAAGGAGTGGACTTGGCAGGCACTAGAGCCCCACTAAAGCAAACCCTGCTCTGTGGGGTCAGCCTCTGCACAATAGCTTATCCATTGAAGTAATGGCCAGTCCTCACAGCCAGTCAGCCTGAGGGTCAATCTCACCCCCTGATGTGCCAACAGCAATCAAGGCTCAACTACAGCAGGAGAGCACATGCAGCCACACATATGAACAGGGAGACTGTGCCACTGGGCTTCATAGGACACCTACTACACAAGGCCACTCTGCCAAGAATGGAAGATGTAGCAGATCTACCTAATATATAAAAACAAACACAGGATACAGCCAAAATTAGGAGACAAAGAAACATGTCCCAAATGAAAGGACAAACTCCCGAAAAATAACTAAACAAAATGGAGGCAAACAATCTACCAGATGCAGAGCTCAAAACACTGGTTTATAAGGATGCTCAATAAACTTTGGGAAAGAATAGATGATCTCAGTGAGAAGTTCAACAAGGAGATAGGAAACATAAAAAAGGAGATAGAAAAATAAAAAGGAACTAGTCAGAAATGAAGAATACAATATCTGAAATGAAGAATATAGTAGATGA
>NW_017731758.1:981276-982754 GCF_001890085.2 Hipposideros armiger | reverse complement strand
GCATGTGAAGAAAGTGAAAAATTGTCAAATGTGTGCAATTTTTTTTAACCAAATTATAAGGTAATAAGAAACAAAATTGGGAATGGAGATGTTATTTTTGCAAAATGTAGGGGGATATGGCAAAGCAAAATTTAAAAACCATAGACATTTGTGAGGGTGTTTGTGTGTGGAACTAATTTTTTACATCTTCTTTATGAAGCCAGGAAATAGTTCACAAATGATTTCCACATCCAGGCTTTGGCATTTTTGAGTTTCTGATGTGAAATTAAGCCTAGAATACTTACCTGCAAGCTCAGTTTCAATATTTGCTCTGCTTCTAAGTCCCACACACAATCAAAAACAGTGTTCTGTATAATTATGTGGTTGTGTTAGAGGGACAGTGTGTCTTAGGTGGTTTTAGTCAGGCTTAGCTAATTCTGTGGTCATATTCACTCTTTGTATTACAAGACCTTGGGCTGGACATTAGCATTTGCTAGAGTTACATCGAGCTGTGTAGTATTTAGATTGCCAGGCATACACCATAGACTGCCTATTCTATTGAACTAACCTTTGGCCTCTGTTATGAACGGTGCTTTTATTGGGACTCAAAGTCCAGAGTTTTTCCTCTCCATTTCTTTGTTTCTAAAGCAATTGTCTTTCCCTGAAATCCAATCAAGTTTTAGAATTGGCACTCAACCATCAAGGAATTTAAAAGTATCACTAAAAATAAAAACAGATGTTCAGGTCAATTTTGTTACAAATGGGATTAATAAAAAAAAATAGACAAATATTGGATATCTGCTGGCAACCACCAACCACTTATCATACCTAAAAGTATTCTTTTCCAAACAAAAGCATAAACCAAGTAAGATTAAAACAAGGCATTTAAAAATATTTTAGTAATCAGGCATTATTTCCTAATGCCACAAATATAGAACACAAGGCTTTGGAAAATTACTTACTTGGTAAATGCTAGATTTTGAAGTTTAGGTTTTGAAAATTGCTTTATTTTCATTGTCCACAGTCTATATATCTATATACTTTTTTGTTTTTAATTTAAAATTATGAGTCAGCCCCTTACCTTCTTCACTGATTTTTTAATTTATTTTTAGTGTCATGATTTAATTTGGGGTTTCTTATCTGTTTCTGTATTTCCTTTATTGGAAGAGTATAAATCATAATGGCAAAGGTTGTCTCTTTGTCACAAACCATCATAAATAAGCCCAAAGAACAAGCCATAAAAATGTAAGAAATTCTTAGATTAAAAAACATGAGTAATGTTTTCTACCCACCTAGTACTTGGGTAAAAGTACAGTTTGCAACTAGTAAATTATTAACACTTTTCTACCAAGGGTTTCCTCCTTCCTTAGGATCCCTGTGATGAATAGGCAGTCAATTTAAGAACTAGAATGGTGTCAAACATGATAAACACATTTACAATCATGTATTAAAAAGAGGAACTGAGGAATATTAAGATTATAATTTATTACAATAATTAT
>NW_017731758.1:904653-980056 GCF_001890085.2 Hipposideros armiger | reverse complement strand
AAATGCTTAAATAACTTCTTCTTTGCAAGGCATATTGGGCAAATATTAGATTAATTAATGTAAAGATATGTAGTGATCTTAAAATAGCCAGTGTGGGGGTAAAAACAAAACAAAACCCACCCTCTTGTATAAAGAGAGTGCTGAGGCAGAAGCAAAAGCTGATCTTTTTCTTGAAAGTTGGCTCAGATAGAATGAAGCAAAGGAAGTGTCCGATGTCCTCAGGTGACTTTTTAACTGAAAAGGCCAGTGGGGCGGAGTCGAACTTTAAAACATCATCAGATCTGTCAATGATGCTAGTGTTGGTAGGCCTGTTCCTAGGTGGTAAGCTCACTGCATCAGCACAAAGGTAAGCCCTGGGGCGATGTGAGTACACCAGTTCCCAGAAACCACCTTTCAGCAATCTTTCAAGGCAAGGGCAGTATTGACTCAGGCAGCACAGTCTCTTGAAGCCAAAGAAGAGGGCCAAGGTTCTCTGAGCGGAGGATTGGAAGTACACCAGCTGTCTGAAGCAAAGTGGTTGGCTGAGTGGAAGTGGCTTTCAGCCACCGTTAGCCTGTGTTTCATCAGATGACAGGCACCTCGATTCTGTGAGGTTGAGATTGCTGAGCAAGCCTCAGACCCTGGCCGGAGGCCTTGACAGATGACAAGATGTAAGCTGATGCGGACAGGGGTGGCTCAGCCTGCTTCCATGATGTCAGAAGGAGGCAAACTGTCTGAGGCTGTTATGTGAGGGCCAAGCTCAGAGGACCGTGCCAATTGCCACTAGAGAGTGAAGTGAGCCAGAGTAGCCATAGAATATTCCAGAATCAAGAGAAGGGAAAAAATGATGTATCTAAAACTTCTGGTGGGACATGGCTACCCTGGGAAGTCACAGCTTCAAAGGCAGGATGGCAGGAATGGGAACTCCATGGAGAAAACCTCAAAGTTGTTGAGGAAAAGGAATCTCAAGAGAAGTTTCTCTCTGACAACCTTTATTGTATGTATTCCTGGTTAATGTCACATTGACCAGCAGAGACTGAAGCCTGCTGAGTGACAGCTCTACTCAGCAAGCGACTAAATATGGAGTCTGATACATGCAAGAAGTCGAAGCCAACATCTGAGGAAAATTCAACTTGGATGCCAATTATAATCTACCTCATAAAAACCTTGCTTTGATTCTATTGTACTCTTCTACCAAGTAGGTGAAAAGCCTAAGGATTTGGCTACCATTCCCCCAAAGCTCCTGGAATAAAATCTGAGTATGAAATTACCTAGATTGCCACTGGGAGGCCCCGATGATCTGTAAAAGAAAATTTTCCTTCTGAATAAATCAGTGAAAATGAAAGAAATGATTTAAACAAATGAATTATGAAAGATTATATGCAAATGCATCAAAAGCGGTAAGGGGTAAATACACAACAGTATAATGTGATAAATAGGTGGTGCCGTCCTCCTTAATTAGAGATTGTTTCAATTCCACCCCTTGCCTCAGCACTGCTGTGCACACATGATGAAATAAACTCTCCAAGAAAAGGAAAAAGAAGAGCTGGTTTCCTGTTGCTTAAATGCTATACAGGTGTTCGTAGGCGGTGTGTGTGTGTGTGTGTGTGTGTGTGTGTGTGTGTGTGTGTGTGTACCTATCTGTACCTGTGTGAAAGGTGGAGGGGACGGAAGGAGCGACGACTCAGAGAAAGGAGAGAGGGAGCAAGAAGAGACGATGCTGAGGTGGGGAGAGAAGTTTGGCTTCTTATCGCCTGACAGAAAACATTGAGCCAGACTTGTCAGATTTTGATTTCTTGTAATACAGTGGTTCTCAAACTTGAGTGTGCATCAGAACCACCTGGGGGGACTTGGTAAGCTAGGCCCCAATCCCAGACCTTCTGACTTAGTAGCTCTGGAAGCTGGCCCGAGACTTTGCATTTCTAGCATGTTCCCAGGTGATGCTGATGTTCCTGGTCTGGGGGCCACACTTTGAGAACCACTGTTGTCACACATTACACTTCAGTGTTAATCACTTGCGACTGGGGTATTTTGGCACATGAGGGAGGTGCCTCTATCTATTGGTTCTACTGTCTCCTCTGTTCACTTCCTCTATTGTATCTGCTGATCCACATCTCAAAAGGTATTCTCTTTACCCTCTTCTGCTATGGTGATGGAAGGAGAACTGACTCTGGATGGTGAGCACACAATGAGATATATAGATGATGAATTACAGAATTGTACACTTGAAACCTATGTAAGTTTACTAACCACTGTCACCCCAATAAATTTGAATTAAAAAAAATGTGCTCTCTTCCTGGAATGAATGGTCTTCCCCATGAGACTTCCCATGGACCCCCTCAGTAAAGTCCTACAGGCTCCATCCTTTCTAAATTGTTGGGAAGAGAACTTGATTCAACAATGCATGATCCAGACTAACCTTTTGGCCCTCACTGAATGACTTATGTTTATGCACCGTTTATGTCCACTTAGAGTTTAACACTTTCAGCACAGCTATAAACAGTCTGTGAAGTGAAGAGGGAGTGAGAAAAATTGTGTAAAGATAGACTAAAAGGACATTTCTTAAAATTCTAGCTTGAGGATTCTGAATATAAAATGCTTGTAAGCTTTAAAGAACAGACAGTGACAATGTTTAATTTTATTGCTATAGCGTGTAATAGCTCCATACTCAGACAGGCTCTTAATTTAAAAATGTGTTGCTCTCCTGGTAGCAGCGATGACTCCCAACTTTTATATTGTGTATGTAGGGGAAGTTCTGTTATACACAGAGCGACAGCATTTGGGGCAGGATTTGTGGTGGTGCGAAGGAGTTTGTCAGGCCTGGGGCGGGAGCAGGAGGAGCTCAGTCAAGGACAGTTCTTGATTTCATCTGTGTAAATGTGGATCTGGACAGGAACTCTATTTGTCATCCAGTTTCACCACCTGCTAGATAAGCTAGGAGATGTTGGCATTGGTGACGGGTTTTTTTTTTGTTTTGTTTTTTCCACAAGGGAAATATTCTGGCAGTGGGCTATAGTATTTTATTTTTTTCTTTTCAAATTTGTGATTAGAGTCATATTCTTCCATGATATTGATACACTAATACCTCCAACTAGATAATTTTCATGAACTAATTTGAAAAACTGGAATTCATCGTCATCACTGTAAAATGTAATTTTAAAACAAAAGCAGTTATAAAATTGTGGAGCTGGGGATGCAGGGAGGTGTTCATTTTATTAATATGCATGCACACTCATCTCATTGAAATAGACTGGCTCAGAGCAGTAGTTCTCAACCTTGACTGTCGATCAGAGCCCCTGTGAAGCTTTGGAGAAATGCTATTTCCCTGGCCCTGCCTCAACCCACTGAATTAGAACCCTCAGGGTTTGGATGGGTGCACTTAGGTGCAGAAATTTATTTGTTTAAAGCTTCCCACAAGATTCTGTTGATTGGCATTTGAGGGGAAGTATTGGTTTGGTGTATGTGACTAATCATGCTCAGATTGTCTCTCTTTGTCCCTCTCTGCACTCTTCATAGCTTGTGACTTACTGAATCACTTATGAATTCCAAGTTTTCTCACTGCATGTAATTGCTAAATAGAGAATTTTCCACATGAAAGCCTCCAACTGTATTGAAACCAACCTCAGACATAGCCCAGGATACGTTTCCCCTAGAGCTCAGTCAATACAGATTAATTGTTTTTTGGAAGAAAGAAAACATACTACTTCACCTCAGCACTGGAATATTAATTGATCTAATCAACAGGAATTGGAATCTTGCCATGTTAGACCCAAACTATATCCTTTGCTCAAGGAGCCACACCACCATTTCCCAAGAATTCAAGAGGTTCAGCATCTCAGAATGAAAGTTGTGCTTTTCACAAAGCAGTGAGCAGGCGTTACCTGGAAAGGAAGACTCAGCAGGGAGTGAGATGTGTGAAGCTAAAGGAAAAAACCAGGAGCTGACTGCACAGGTCCCGAGGGAATACGATGTCTCGGGTTCTCAGTGTTTTTATGCCAGGTCAGTTCAGCAACATGGATTATTTCCACTCTTTGTCCATGTCAAGAAATTGGGTAGAGGTAAAATAACTGACAACAATGCCTAGCAATATAAAAAAAATAACATTACATAAAAAAGTACGCAATGTGTAAAGAGTATATGGGCTATCTGTATTATTTCTTGTGACTGCATGTAAATCCACAATTACCTCAAAATAAAAAGTTTAAAAAAATAGGTGTGTGTGTGTGTGTGTGTGTGTGTGTTCGTGTTCAGATGTATTTATATATGGATGATGCACACAAAACGTTGCGTGTTTCCCCTTTCCCATCCACCCTCCTCTATATGTGGTGTATATAGAGGGTGCAAGTGGAAAATCTTAAAGACGTGCAGGAGAAAGGCCCAATCCCAGCTCAGGTTATAGGGGCATTGAAGGGCATATGGCTTGTCTAGTAGTAATAGCTGCCCTAGATTGATAGGTTGCTTTGAGCTAATGACTTTGCGAGGCTGTTTGTATTCATTATCTCATTTAATCCTTGCAACAATCTTGTGAGCTAAATACTATGAACCCATTTTACAGATGAGCAAATTAAAGCTTAGTAAGGTTAGGAGATGTATCTAGACCACAACAGGCTATGAATTGTAAAGCAGGTATTTGAACTTAAGTCAAACATTGAAGTCCATGGTTTCGTGGTTTTATCCACCCCAAGTGTAAGGTAATGGGGATCATATCTACTGGCATAAAAATCAAGTGTTTTTGGCATATGGGGCTGCTGTTGAAGAAACTGTTGGCTCCAGAAATGATTCAGAATTTTTATCCAAAAAATTTTAAAGTATAATATATTATGAAATAATCAAATGTATATAGACTATTAGGAACCTGGAATTTAAACTACCTTAGAGGTTAGCAGTCTGACCACTTATTTAGTGCAAAATTATCTTTTAAAATATTGCTAACAGATGGTAAATGGGAATTCCTTCAACAGGGGACCCCTGACAAGGCAGTATATTCTAATTATGAGAAAGTACTTCCTTATATGGAGGAGAATTATGCTTGCCTCTCACATACAACAAAAAAATAAGCCTTTCCTACAAACTTGTACACAACTGCAGCAAGAGATGTATAAGACAGTTTGTCTTTTTCAGGCTAAACGTCTCCAGTTCTTTTCCAATCACTTGTCATTTGACATTACTTTAGGAACCTTGTTTATATTCCTTGGATATAATGCAAATACTCAATATCTCCTCTGAAACTGTGGTCTTCAAAACTGTGCTGCAGAGGTGGTCCGCTCAAAATAGAGAGAACTTTTTCTGATATGCTTGATACTTTCGCAGTGGAATAAGGGTAGTGGCTGTACTTCATAGATGTGGTAGGAATCAAGAAGCGTTGCTTCTAGAATTCTGACTTTAGCTGGTCCGTAGGAAAGGCAGTAGTGGAATGCATTGTTGTGCATGTCTGGTTCCACCCAGGGAGACTATGATACATTGGATTTCCTGTGGAAATTCCTACCCTCTATAAACTCGAAGAATTATTTGCTTTGCAAGATCAGAGTCCAATGTTTCCCTTTTAGTAACTGATGAAATTACTCAAACTCATCAAGGGTTGAGTAATATGTAAGAAGAAGTGGTCATCCACCAGGAGCAGCTAGGAAATTATAAGGACTTACTTGAACTTGGCTCCTTGATTAAGGGTCAAGAAGGTATATGATCTGTATATTTGTCATTAGGCATTTTTTTCCTATAGGTAGATTCATTTATGGAATTTGAAAGCTACAATCCGTATTTTCTCAAAACCATTTATGTTTTCTGCAGAAAGCTCAAGTGAAGTCACAGTAATAAACCTGCTTTTGTACTTTCCTTTTAAAAATAAATCCTACTTATCAATCAACATAGACTGATCATTTCAAAATAACATAGAGGCAAAGACAGCCATATTGATCACTAGAATTGTCATATTTTTGTCCACTTTTTATTTGAGTTGAATTTCTGAGGTCTGTTTATATTTTGCTACTGAAACATGAGCCACAATGTTGGTGTAAAAAAAATACACTTCTCACTTAAACAAAGATTAAGAAGAAATTGGTTTTCTCCAGTATCAAGGGTTAGCAGAAGATTGTTATATTAGCCTCCTTCTGGTTCTACGCTTTGGATTTTTCAAGAACTCCAGCAGCTTGCTTGGTCTTGAAAGAATGGGAGAGGGTGCTTAGTCCAGGGCAGTTGATATTATGACTATTAAGCAGGCAGTGAGTGCTCTTTGACCGTCTGTCAGATTGATTCTCCTGATGGACGCAGAAGTGACTGACTCTCCTTGGGTATCACTGAAGCCCTTGATAATGTTCCCAGGGCCAGCGTTTTATGTCCAGCCCCTTTTAGATACCACACATAGCCATAGTTCTATTGACAATGTAGCTTCCAAAACAGAGCATAGGCCTCCACAGTGTTGTGAGGGACAGATTTTTATTTGCTAACTTTAATTCCTTTTAGAAAAATTATTGCTCTTGATAGATCATCTTACCATACTATCTTCTTTTAAACTATTTCAAGTCTTTTGTGGAAATAGGCACAGAAGACGTGTAGCCTTCAATTTATTTATGTTTCTCACAGTGCAAAGGATTGTCAAATGAAAACAGCCACTCAGGTACAAAATCTTTAATAGACATAACGTCTCTCCTTTTGTCTTGGGTCGATATCTGCACATAAGACATTTTGGTTTTTATTGGGAGAGAGATTGTTGCTACTTTGAATGACCTCCACATTTTTTTCCTTTCCTTTGATAACAATTTAAAGATTAATTCTCTAGGTTTTTGTGCCTTATCATTTTGATGGTTTCTAGCTTTGCTACTAACTTAAAAAGAGAATTCTGTTACAATTCTTGTTTTAATTCACTGAAGAAATACATAAAGACACTAAGAAACTGATTTGGAATTTCAGTAGACTATCAGCAGTACATCCAAGCAGCTGTGATTAGATGTCAAGAAATTTCTTGCATTGGGATTTTCATCCTTAAAATGTTTGTGCAGGGCTGAGGAAGAAGGAATTGTTTTCCACTAACAAATCCAGTCCATGTAGAACCGAGTTGGAGATGACATCAATGGTTTTCTCTTAGACACTCTGCAGGTTGCTCAGTTTGCACATCTCGTTTCTGTCTTCTTCAATGTCATTATAAGAGAATTCATCAGAAAAAGCTCTTCTTGGGGATAGGGGCAAAATACAAATGCCAAGCACAATTCTCGTGGGATTTAAATTCACTCATGCTTCAGATCACCTTTGCATTTTTCAGATAGTAAATTGAAGAGGAAAAAAATGGCTGTGTGGAAGCAGAGTAGATTACGAGTAGTCTATTTGATTAGCTGTCCTGATAGGTATTACCAAGAAATAAAATCAGGAAAATTAAGCCCTTCACTGTGAGTATGTTTAATAAAACAATTTAGTAATTCGGTTTATTTAGTTTACAAATTTAAGTCAACAAAAACAAAACTAAAGATTCTGTTTGCCAACAGAGATTGATGCACACACATCCACTCCTCAGTAAACTATATATTTAGAAAACAGGACAAGAATACATGGTTTTGCATGACAACAGCATGGATGAATTAAAATGACTTTGCGAACCTTATTCAAATGCTTTCTGACTTCCCCATGTTTACATTTGTAACATAAACACTGTTAACAGGAATTTTATCCTTATTTTCCTGGGATTGTGAGAGAAAAGAGAATAAGAACATAAAAGAAAACCTTTGCTAGAGCCAGTGAGGAAGTAACAATAATTTTATTGTGTAGTTTTGATACAGGCTTAAAACCAAATGAAATAGCTTGTTGTGCAGAATCACACTTAAGCAGCTTATAACTTTTAAAAACTACCTTTCCTTCTTGGAATTGAGTAAAACTCCTGCATAGTGGAGTCCTTGTTAGGTGTAAATTGAAAAATTAACTTGGTTTTAAGTATTTAAAGTGCCTAAAGGGAAGCTTGGGAAAATATGATTTTCAGGTACATTTTGCAATAGGGAAGAGACTATTTGCATAGTTATGTCCATCCATCTGTCCAAGTATTTGGAATTGTGTGCTCTGGGTGCCACAGGCAAAATGAATAATGTACAGGCCTGGATCCCTGCAGGCCTGGGGCAGAGGAGGCAAATGTCTGTAAGGCCTCGAGAGGGCCCGACACAAGCCCAGACATCCCGCCGCCATTGTGTGTCTCGTATTCATATGAAATGTGGTTCACTTTTTCATCATTGTTCATTATTTCTGGACCTTGAGTGCACAGGATTCTGAGCTGCCACTTTAGTAAGAAAACTACTGTGTACCCTTCTTAGGTGAGATAAAATTGAGATTGCATTTAAGATCAGGAAGTTAGGAGTGAGTGAACATGGGGTTTTATCATTGAAATGCATTTTCATTCTTAATTCCAAATGTCAGTCACATTTCTCATATACCATTGGCACAAAAAACAAAAACTATACCTTTGCTAAATTAAAATATTTAAAGATAACACTTTCCTTGATCTCTGCAAGTCTCATCTGGATTAAAGTATTTCTTGCTATTTTCTGGTACAGATAGGAAACATGCCATTTACTCATGCCTTTAAGCATGTAATAGTTCAACACAGCAATGAAAATTTTCAGACTATTTTGAGGGCAAAATACCTCTTCTCTGAAGTTAAAAATAGAGGTTCTAGTCTACTGAATGCAACAGCCAGGCTCTCATCCACTGTGCTGTACTGTCTCTTCTAGTCTGCTACTGATAAGCATTTTCTTGACTATTCAGTTGCCCTACTGGAAACCTCAGTTATCCTCAAGTCCATCTTCCCTCTTCACTTGTGGATCATTGAGTCATCAAGGCCTAACAATTTTACTTCCTAATTTTTGCCTTTAAAAGAGCCTTCAAACAGTCTCTTTGACTTTATTTTTCTTCTGCTCCAACCCATTTTCCACACTCTGTTGTATTTATTTATTTATTTATTTATTAATTATTTATTTATTTTAGCTGAGCCATCCATCTTGCCACTTGTTGGCAGCTCAGTGGCAGCTCAGCTTGGACCAGGCATTGAACTGCTGTTGCTCAGAGCTCGCACTCTTGAGTGAGCTCTTAACCAACTGAGCCACTCGGCTGGCCCCGCACTCTGTTGTTTTTAAAACACAGAACTTTCTAGGATCTCTCTGCAAACTTCCATTCATTGGAAGCTTCCAGAAGGACACTCAGGTAGTGAATGAGGAGCAAACAGGAGCACTGACTTAGCTGACCAAATCAGGTAGATTGTCCTCTACCTGATCCAAGCAGGTCACTTCTCTGCTGAAAACTCTTTAGTGGTACCCTGCTGCCTATAGACTGAAGACCCAGTTTGTTTCTGGGTAGCAGATAGGCCCTTGTCAAGCTTTCTTATCCAAGCTTTCTTAGTCTCTATCGCTTTTCTCTCACTCTCCTTCCACTTTTTCTGCCTCCTTTCTCTTCTACCCCATTTCATTTTCCTTATGAAGTGGACACTGAGCTACTCACTCTTCTCCAAGATGACAGTGCTTTCTCACAGGCCACTCCTTGCTCTTCTGTCTGTTCTATCAGCCGGGAACCCCACTCCTGTCTTTGTTTCCTGCTCACTCATCAAAGACCCAACTCAAATGTCCTTCCTCTAAAACCTGCCCTCCCTTGTCGTCTCCTGACATAGGCTGGGATAGCTGTTTCATTGCTTTGTCATTTTTTCTTCTCATCTCTATCCTCTCAATTAAACTGAACTCTAACTGAGGGGGCATCTATGCTTTTTATCTTTGTGCCCACGTGCCTAGCACAGTGTCTGACACATCATAGGCGTCAGTAAATGTTTGTTGATTGAGTAAATGAAACAGCGTCACCTCCCTAGCTTGTTACACATTTTCCATTTTGCTCCAGGCCCTTTAATTCTGGACTTTAGTCAAGAGCATCAGTTTGCCTGAATGGAATGAACTCAATTAGTTGCTATAAATTCTATTCCTTTACTATCCTTCAAGTGACCACTCAGTTATTCTTCCTTTCTGTTACAGCACACTGATGCACATTTGCTATTGTCAGGTGTTTTGCCAGCCATTGACAGTAAAAAGATGTTCAGGCTCAATACCTCATTGACTTCATCTTGAATTCCTTCTAGGAAGGGAAATGAAGACTAAGCAGAACAAATTTATCTTCTCACATGCCTCTTCTGGCAGTTTCGTTTCTGGGCTAATCTTTCAATTTTAAACAAAACTTGAGTGAGTTGAGGGCAGGACCAGTTGACATATTGATCTAGTTATAAATGGTCCTGAAAGGTCCCTGTTGGCTTTGGCTAATGTCTGGGCTCAGGCAGCTGTACAAGGCTGAATTATTTCTAGGTCAACCATTTCTTGGTTCTTTTCTCCCAAGTGAATGCTTAAAAACTCAGAGAGAAAGTATTTTCTAAGTAATGCAGAGGTGGAAAGTGTATAGTTTTTGTTTAGTTTTAAACTTATTGTTCTTCTTGGGAAGGCAGACGGGCATTCCCTTACATGCTAACACTGTAGCTAATTTGTTGTGATTTTGTTAATCAAATGCCCACTCCCTTTTCTGTTCCTCTCTGCTCAGCCTTCAGAAAAGTGCTGGCACCTGAGTTCAGTGAAAGGGAGGACTGAGCTTCGTGAGGTGGCAGAATGCCAACATTCTTTCTCCTTCTGTTGCCTTGTGAGTGATGCCAAGTCATCTGGTGGCTACTTATAGCAGAGGAAGGAGTTATTAATTGTTCCCTGACAGTTCTTTCAAGGATTTTTCAAACCACTGACTTAAAGTAGTGATGGTAAAGATATCAGAACGACAAACACATAGACACTTAGTGGAATTAATATTCTACAAAGATAAGTGTTTTGCACAAGTATTATTTTACTTATTTTCATATCAAACCCTTCATCTCTCGTGAAGTAGGTAAAATAATATAGAGAGAAGCAAAGCTAAGGCAATGACAATATCCCTTCCCAGCCACTGAGTGACCTGGTTACACGGTAATGAGTATAAACAGTGTGGGCTCTGCAGCAAAAGAGAGAGAGAAAAACGCTGACAGAGCACTTGCTTTGATTGGATTTATATTATTATAGGAAGAAACTGAAAGTGAGAGGGAGCGATTGGAAGGGGTGAGGTAATATGGGGTGAAGACGGGGCGACCTATTTATGGCTGTTCGGTGGTCATAACTCAGCAGCTTTGTTTTGCCTAGTCAGTGAACTGACCTTCCCCAATATTCCTGTTTGACAGCTTCGGAGAATAAATTACTCCTTAATCCACCTTCTAGGCCCAGCAAAGATAGCAGGAACAGATCAGCTCCGCACAGAACCAATAAGTTCACTTCCAGAGGCGAAAGGGTAATTCGTTCTGCCTGCTCGCTCCATCACTGACCTTTCTGTTCGACTGCTGTGGAGGGTACCAATTAGTGCTAATTGCTGCCGATGGTGAAAGATTCTGTGACAAGTCTCTGCTAAGAAGAGGGCTAAGACCCCTAACTCATTTCACATAGAGTATGCCCATGAGGAGGCACTTTGGGATAATTCAGCAATAAGGCTGGGCTGGGAAAAAGGAGATCATTACCAAGGGCACAGTGGTTTTCAACAGGCCTGTCTCATTATAGTCCACCAACGGCTACTGAAAATCACACTTTAATTAATTTTCCCAGAAAAAGGAATTTTGCTACCTCTTATCCAGATCTTACTTTGATGTGGAAGGACCAAAAGTATCCCCAAAGTAAGAGTCAATCTAATTATGTCTGGGGTAAAATTCACTGCTTCAACTCCACCTAGTGAAGCAGCAGGAGATATTTATGCCCAGAAAATAAATTTTTAACAGACTTGCTATCATGTGTCAAAGTTTCCTCAATGAAGTTCAGCGAGTAAGCATTGCTTTTTAAGATCTTTCAATTTGACTGACAAGAAAATATCAGTGTGGCAAAGTAGGTCTCCTTATATCGTTGCAATTAGCCACATTATTGCAAGTGGAAAATCCTCTCAAAGGGGATTGGAGGCCCTGGTGTTGTATTTTTAATATTAATATAAAAAGAGCTGCTTTGTATTAGCAAGAAAATGTTGAGCGTTTTCTAATTTGACCATTATACTGCTGAAAAAGGCAGTGTGTGTGTGTGTGTGTGTGTGTGTGTGTGTGTGTGTACATACATACCTATTAGCGAGAACTAGCTTCAATAATTGTCACTGTCAGTTATAAATAGCTTTTCCATTTGAAACAAAGCCTCATTTTTCAAATTACTACTTTCTTAAGTAAAGAAAAAAAATCCTGAACTTTTTTCAGCACATACCAGCTGTTCCAGATGTTATAATTACACATCTAGAACCACATCCTGAACTAAAAATATATACAGGAGATTGACTTCCAACATCCTTGGTAAAGTAACATCATAAATTATCTTATTTACTCCTTAGTTATGTTCTCTGAGTGTTTGTAAGTGGTTTGTATGGGCAGGGGTAACTTGATACTCATTTTTCCATGAAACCTATTATGATTAATAATAAATTTTGCTAATAAGATTAAAACCTTGTCCATTTGAATCCAGTCCAGACTTTATTATACTTACAATGAAAAACAATAAAAAATCTGATTGCTCTCATGTTTTTAAAAACAAAAAGAAAATAAAGTGAATACCAGATGTTTTTTAAAGTGGGACTGGGAAAAATTTGATTAGAGACTCAGAACTTAGAAGAGCTTGGGGGATTTTCTAGGATCTGGGTCTTTTCAGCGGCTATAAGGATCAAACAGTTCCGATGCCGGCCACCAGATGGCCGTATGAGACCGGAGCTTTGTTTGCAGGCACGCCGGTGGTTGTGTTAAGTGGTGGTTGGCAGCAACAGCAGTTTCAGGGTAAATTGGGGATCAGGCAGAAAGTGTGCAGCCGCCCAGCTTTCATTTTTACTACATCTCTTCAAACAGTTCTCGATCTCGTTCATCAGCCAGTCTGATATTTTAGAAATGGAACCCGGATGATATTTCCTTGTTCAAAACTCTCCAGTGGCTTCCCAGCTTGGTAGAATAAACTCCAGACTCCTTATCCTGGTTTACAAAGCCCTAGTGACCTGGCCCATGTCTACTTCTCTGAACTTAAAGTCTCAAAACATCCTCCCTCTAATCTCACTGCATTCTAGATACACTAGCCTCTCCACTTTTTGAAAGAGCAATGTCTGCTTCCTAAAAGCCTTCGCATTCATTGTCCCATTTGCCTGGATGCTCCTATGCACATCATCAAATGGCTGGTTCCCTCTTACCCTTCAGTTGTCGGCTCAGTGTCACTATAGACTGAGTGCACTCAATGTAAAGTATTAACCTAACTACTTTTCAACACATCACTTTAGTTTAATTCTCTAACTAAGCTTTAATCATGATCCATTCCTTTCCTCCCTCTCTTCCTCCCTCCCTCCCTCCTTTCCTTCCTTCCTTCCTTCCTCCCTCCCTCCCTCCTTTCCTCCCTTCCTTCCTTCCTTCCTTCCTTCCTTCCTTCCTTTCTTCCTTCTTCCTCACACTCTCTCTCTGTCTCTCCCCCCAACCCCTCTCTCACTCACTGCCATTTATCTCATCACTGTTTATCATCACCATTTATCTCATCACTAGAACAGTGGCTGTACTTGCATATAGAATGAATAAATGCATGAGAGATAATTATAAGTTAGGCATTTATAGCCAAAAGAGTACTAGTATTTGGATAATTATATAGTAAAATTTGCCATATCTGCTTTAACTTTGTTTCTTCATCTACATTTTTGTTTTCTTATTGAACATTTACTGAGTAGCAATTAAATGCTAGGCATTATAGGTACTAGAGAGAATTCAGGACTGAATACTAGTAACAAAAGTTATGTTTTTGGAGCTGAGTTTATGCTAAAGACTTTATATATATTACCTCACATAATGCTGGCAAAAATACTCTGAGTCAGATGCTTCAATCCCTAATTTCATTTTATAGACCAGGAAACTGAAGTTAGTTACGTAATTCACCTAAGATAACATGTCTATTCAGTTATGGAACTGGGACTCAAACGTGTTGGAAAATAGTTCTTCCTGAAGGAGTAAGCAACGAAGACAAGCAATGGACTTAGACTCTAAACACATCAGGTAACAGAAGCATGGCGACTACATGGAAGATAGCAACTACAACATGATTAAAGGCACAAAACAAGATATCAAATGTAAACATGAGAACAAGACTATCAAAATGGTCCAGATATATTTGACAAAGAACCAAATAGAATTTCTAGAAATTAAGAAAAAAAAATACAGTCATTGAAATAAAAATCTCAGTGAGACATATAAAGTCCAGGTATAGCTAAACGGAGTTAGTGAACAAATGAAGAGAGAATGGGTGAACTGGAACATCAATCTAAGGAAATTATCAAGAATACAGCACAAAAAAGAGTAAGAGATGGAACTATAGTAAAGAAGAGTTTAGAGCTGTAGAAGACAGAATTAGAAGGTCCAACATATTCCTAGTAGAAGTTCCAGAGTAAAAGAAAAGAAAGAAGGGGGAGCCAAATATTTGCAGAGTTGATGACTGAAAAAAAAAAAAAAAGGAGGTTAAACAGAAATATCTTCAGATTAGAAATTTCAGTGTGTCCTGAGCTGGATAAATAAAACAAATCCACACCTAAACACACCCTTGTGAAATGTCTAAACAACAAAGGCAAACAGATCTTAAAAGCAGCCAGAGAAAAAGATATAGCTCATCTACAAAAGAATAGCTACTAAACTGACAGGAGATTATCATCACAAAAATAGATGCTAGGATATAATGGAATGATATTTTCAAAGTGCCAAGGGAAAATAATGGTTAGCAAAAATGTTATACTTCATTAAACTAAATCTCAAGAGGCAGGGTAAAGACATTTAGAGATGAAGAAAGACTGTGGTTTACCACCAACAAAACTTGATTAAGAACATCGGTATAAATTTATCTCGGGAAGAAAGAAATTGAACCCAGAAGAAAGGATTGAGATGTAAGGAAGAATGGTAAGCATGTGGGTAAACATGAATAAGCGTTAACTGACTGAAACAACCAGGAAGGCAGTGAAATTGAAGGGTGGGTAAATCAGGATGGAACAAAACTACAGCACAATCATATAAGATAGGGAGGGGGTGTCTGAATTTAAATCATTCTAAGATCGTCTGATGTTAGAGATACTGATTATTTTTTTACCTTAAATATGCTTTTGACTACATTGAGGTCATGAATAAGTCCCAACAGGGTGACTGTTTTTGAAGTGATGACTGAGCAATCCAGGTTTCTTCCATTTTGGGACACCACTGACTTTAGCACATGGCTTCTCTGCATACTGTGAAGGAGGACGAGAGTGGAGCACCACAGAGGATGAAGACGGCCAGGCTTGGAAGTGGAGCTCCTCATTGCTGCCCTCATACTTTGCCATGTCCATCATCCCAGCTTACCATTTTGTACACCCAGAAATGGGGACAGCTGGTCAAAATACTAAAACACTAAACCCGAAAAGAGTAGAAATAGAATTTCTAACTGCCAAATAAGTAGAGGAGAGAAAAAGGAATAAATAAAACTTGAGAAAACCAATAGAAAGCAGGAAGGGAGGAAAATGTAGAAAAACAAGATGAAAAGAAAGTGTACAGTAAAATGTCAGAACTAACTACAATAAATATGATTACATTAATGTACCAATTACTACCTAGAGATTATCCAAATAGATTAAAAATTCTTTATAGTTAAAAGGCAAAAATAAAAACACCAAGCTGGTTGAATGTAATTTATAGGGGACATATCTAAAATATAAGGACACAACAACTGAAAATTAACAGGTAGAGAAAGATACACCAGCTAAATACTAATGAAAAGGAAATTATAGTTTAACTATATTAATACCCAGCAACATGAGCCTTAAGACAAAAATCATGTTAAGGCTAAAGAGGATTACTACATTTTGATAAAAGGAATAATTCAGGAGGAAAATATAAGCATATAACCACTCTGAACTTGTAAATTACCTAATAATGCAGCTTATATTTAAACAGCAAAAATTGATATAATTACAAGGCAAGAATGGACAAATCCATCATCATAGTTGGAGATCCTTTTAGTAATTGGTAGATCATGCAAAATAAAAATCGGTAAAGCTGTAGTGGATTTGAGCAATCAACTAAAAAGCTTAATCTAATTTACCTGTGGAGAAACTGCTCCCAATATAAAGAAGACACATTTAAGAGGATTCTACCATCATTTCTTCAAGACGTGAAGACCGTCTAGACAAAAACAATATTGGTAGATTGAAAGGACAGTGACTACTTGTACTTACTGAACTACAGTTGGAACAAAGGCCCAAGGGAAGGACTGTGCGGGAGTTTTGAAGGAATAGCAGACAGTGGGACTGGGGTAGAATGAGCAAGGGAGAGGGTCATAGAGAGTGAAGAAGGCAGGGTTAGAATGGGGGTGGATCTGTAGGGCATTGCAGGCCATTTTGAGGACTTCAGTTTGTTCTTGGAGTGTAAGAGGGAGCCATTGGACGGTTCTGGGCACAGGATGGATATCTTTGGCTCAGTGATTTCAAAGGATCCCTCTAACTGTTATGTTGAGTGTAGATGAGGTGTGAGCAGTGGTGGATGAAGGGAGAAGATGCTGCAGTAAGCCGTGGGTGGCTGAAGTGGGTAGCAGTAGAGATGGTGAGAAGTGGCTTGACAGACATTACCCCAGGTTTGGATCGGAGATGTGTGGTGAATGGGGCTTTACTAATCCTGGTCAAACATGACTTTGAACTTAAGACTGAGGAATGTTTTGAAAGGGCTTCTACGAAAGTATTACTATGGGCAATAATTTGGAAGGTTTTTGGTTAATGACACTACATAAGCTCCATTTAAACTAAACTCTTGCTTTGCTTTCTGTGAGCCTTCTTCCTATAAAAGAGCTGCTGTTGAGTTACCATCATACTAGGAGCAAAGTTCCTCAGTACCTATGTTATCTTCTATGGGATTCCTTTAACAATTCCGTCTGTTCTTTGCCTTCTCTCATCTTCTCTTATCAAATATTTTATAAAATAGTAGATGATAAAAAATTCCAAATTTGCATTATGGGAAAGAAATAAGATCACCCTGGGTGTAGTCATGGAAAATTCTTGAGAGCCAGCATTCTGAGTTTTTCCTCAATGACCCAATTTAAATGTCTTTGAAAGAAAAAAGGCAAAGAAGTCTTTTTTTTTCATTCTGTCTTGTTGTTTGCCTGTGCACACAATTGTTATGTGTTTCTGGCCCTTAGTATCTAATACCAGTGCCATGAAGGCATTTTAAGATTTAATTCCATTGACATGTTTCTAACCATCAGCAGATGCCATGGAAATGATCTGTGCATTGTGCTATCTTCTGGAGTGAATTGGCCTACAGCCCTTTCACGATGATATGATTGGAGAAATCAGGCATGCTTTATTTGATGCTTCCATTTTTTCCTTCCATGGCTCTCAATGTGTTTCAGACCTTCCCACCTTATAACTTCCTTAGGTGACAGCATCCCTATGGGAAAGTGGGTCAGGGCCACTGTGGCCACTGAAAACCCACAGCGCTGGAGAGACAAACTAAAGGCAAGCAAGCTGAGGTCACCATAGGTCGCATTGGAAAGAGGGTTAGGCAAGCTCTGCTCATAATGAGACTGGCAAGTCTGATGTGGCACCAGGCAGCATTCTGGCCCCTACAACTTGTCAGGCAGGTGGGAGAAAGCTTCAGTAGGATCGAGTGTAGTGTGAAGAATACTCAGAACGATTAGCAGCTTTGATAAGGAGCCTCTATAGACTGGGGCCTTTTATGCAGGGCAATTCAGACGTATTTAGTTGGCTGTGTCCCAGGTGGAGATTTACTGGTCAGAAAGGGCCCTTATCAGCTAAGCAGAACCCAGTTTCCTTAAAAGGAAAAGCTTCTCCTTATCTAGTTATATGTGTCTCGTAAGTGAATAAGAGAGGAGGAACAGCACAGAGCTGGACTTGGGATTCTCCCAGGGTGCTTGTTCTAGGGGGTGGGGTTGGATTAGCTTTGGGGAGTTGGGAGAGGGTGAGATTGGATGAGAGAAGTTGTTCATTTATCCCCTGCTTTGGTTTCTCCCTCTGAGATCAAGTCAACATATGGAACTAAAGGGAGAGGTTTGACCTAAGACATATTGATATATCCCATTTTCTGGTTTTTCATGACTCATCCTGTCCCTCCTAATTTCTTTTGCACATCATCATCATCCTCATCAGATAAGACTTCTGAAATATGGTTTTCATTATCTCAAAAGCCTTCAATGACTTCTCATTTCTATTCCAAACTTTAAGGCTGATAGTCAAGAACCTTTACTATTTAGCCCCAACTGACCTCGTTATCCCCAACACAGATCTTCCACCTAGTGCAGCAGGTGTGCTCACTGTCCCTTGACTATTCCACAGTAGTTCCTGTCTTTATGATTTGCTCCCCCTGCTATCGTCCACTGAGAATGCCTTCCATCACTCCCCTGCCCTTCTGTAGCATACTAAAGATAAATGCTCATAACCTCCCTGGCCCATACAGCCTTCTCTGATCCCTCTCAGTTTATTTTAAACCAGTTGGGTTCTTGGCTTTTTCATTTGCCTGAGTTTGGTGACTTCTGGCAAGAATGAATAAGTGGAAAGAAAGCAAAATATGTAGGACGGATGTGGAAGAACTGAGCTTTCCAGAAGGAAGCTGTCTAAACTTCCTCCAAGAAATAAATGCCTTTCGGACATGCATCTTTTGCTTTTCCCTCTTATCAAATGTCTCCCTCTCTCAGCAAGGCTCTTGTTCAAGATCCACTGGGGATATTTTTGCACCATTGGCTTTGAGCAGACTTCAGGGGCTCGTGTGGCAGAACATTCTCAGGGCAGGTGCAGTGTCTTGAGTCCAGGACATTCTCACTAACTTGCAGCTATCAGTTTTCTTTCCAAGTATGCTGGCACCACTTATTCTGGTCTGAAGGTGTTTCCAGGACACTTGACCATCAGTGGAATAGCGCATATGACAGCAGTCGATAACTAGGAGAAAGGTACCAATGGTCCATACTTCAAACTCTGAAATTTTCATCTTGAGAAAGACCCGTGACAGAATTTCTTGGGGACGGGGTGGGGGAGGTGACGAAGGGAGGTGTGGGCCACAAAAGTGGGTTGGCTTGGTGGTAGAAAGTCCTCATGAAAACACAAAGATATAGTTTAGATCTCCAGGCGTGTTTGCAAAGCACACTCTGTATATGCAGATCCCATTTATGAATAATGGGAATTGACTAACTTTCCAAAAATCTGAAGACAAATGGCCTTTTGGTCTAGTGGGATCAGAAGCATCCAAATAGTTATGAGGGCATTGCATAAATGCCTGCCTTAATGCAGCAAATGTGCTGTGGATAATATCTTCCTACAGAGTTATAGCAAGTGGAAATCAAGCTGCATATTTTCTTAGCACTATTAGGCCACGATACTGAGTGTTTAACTCAAAATTCTTTAAGCTATAATGGAGCATCCTTAATGGATCATTTGGCATCTGTGGTGATGCTTACATGAAACAAACTTCTAAAAAATTTAAACTAAACCTTTTAGAAGTTCCCACTGGGGAGCACAGTTGTATTGAAAGGTAATACAATATGTGACACCAGAAGACTTTTGTTTGTCTCTTTTTGACAGGATTCTTCTTCTTATTTTCCTGACTTCATTTTTTTTCTTTTTTTTTTCAAAATACAATTTATTATTTGACTAAATGAAAGGTTTTCTGATGCATTTATTTTTTTTTCCAGAAATCATATGTATAGGCAATAGACTCTCATGGTTTTCATCCAGCCCAAGTTACATGCAAACTATATTTTATCCAGGTTTTCTCACCCATTATTTTTTATAGGTAAAGTTATATTTAGGTAGAAGTGATGGTGTGATGTGAGAGACATAGGCTGAGACATTCAGATTAATTTCCATTTTAAAGAAATGTTTGGTATCTAAGTTGTAAACATTTGAAATGTATTTTTATCCTAAAATTATTAACTATTGGGTTGTTGGAAAAGTCATGATTTTTTTCTATGTTTTTCGTTGCAAAAATACATCATGACTTTTCCAACAACCCAATACAATGATTAATTTCTAATAAACTCTGGTCCTGACATGTTATTAATTAGTATGATTGAATTTAAAAGTCAGTGTTTTCTGTTGCCTACATGTCTATATGCATTTGTTTTATTATGATGTAATCAGCATATTCTTTTTTTCATTATTTTGAGTAGAGGTCAGTAGTTTGCAATATAACTATAAAGAAAATCAGCAAGCAAACTGTCCCACATGATCCTGGGTTTCTGTTTGTATGAATGAGGTTTGATGACCCTTATGTCACACAGGCTTAAGTTGAAGACAAAGTGCAACACAGAGGGTTCCAGTAAAATTTTTAATGATCCATTTGGATGATTATAGCTGCAATTATAAGGAATACAGTAGTTCATTTTTCATTTGTTAATATATATACAGCAATTTATTTTATATACAATCTGGACATGTAACGCAGTAATTATGACACAGTTATCCAAAAGTATCTGGGCTATGTGAATTAAAACGTGTTCTTAATAACTTTGTATTTCTTTCTGGAGAGTCTATGAAGGGATAATTGCTTTTCAGAGAGGCGAAGGATAATCAGAGAGCCCTGAGCGAGGCAGGGCCTCTCTTGGCTTTGCTTGAGTCGCTTCCGTCTGCTACCTTTTTTCTTGCCTGTCCACTGAAGCAAACCAAGAGACCCAATTTCTGTTGGTGAGCCCAATACTCACCACCTTTCCAATGGACCCCATAACATCTTACATAAGGCTCAGTTTAATTACTACCTGGGTCAAGACTGGAATGCCTCCTGAGAGCAAGTTATTGGGTTAAGATTCTAGAGTCAGAGACTTCAGGGATCCTTCCAGGGTCTTTTTTTTCAAAATGGGTCTCTTCAAGCCCGAAATCCAGAGCAGGTTTTCTTAGTAAGGAGCTGATGCTTTAATAGCTGCAATCA
The DNA here is from genome assembly GCF_001890085.2 of Hipposideros armiger. Lineage (NCBI taxonomy): Eukaryota > Metazoa > Chordata > Mammalia > Chiroptera > Hipposideridae > Hipposideros > Hipposideros armiger. Next base: position 959,139 of record NW_017731758.1, on the reverse strand, counting down.
CTACTTTACTTAGCATGAATTTAGGTAATGCATGGTGTGTGAAAAATGCCTTACAAATAATTAACTCATTTAACCTCACAATGACTCTAAGATAGATACTGTGATTATTCCCATTTTGCAGATGAATAAGTAACGTGTATAAGGTCACAAAGCTGGAAAGGGGCAGGGCTAGGATGTGATTGAACACTAGTGGTCTCCTCCAGAGTCTGAGCCACAGTCTGGGCTGACATACTCGTACCATTCTGTCCTCCTAGGTCGCCATTCCAGAACCTAAAGGGTCACGTGCCCTGGCTAGTGCCTCTCAGCCAGTCCTGGAGGGTGCTCCTCCAGCATCATTACGGTCCCCCAGGAGAAATCCCACGGATTCACATTACACGACCATCTTACCGCCCCTGCATGTGGCAATCCAGCCACAGTGAACGCTGCTGTCCCTTACCTCCAGTGGGCTTTCTCAGACCTCTGTGCCTTCACACTTCTCCTCACTCTCATCCTACGGATGCCTTTCCCTCCATATTCATAAGACATTCTCCTAGTCACTTTTCATGTTGCAGCTCTGTTGTCACTTCTGACCCTTTCCACCTCCTGGCAGACTCAGGCACTGGTGCTGTGTATACACACACATGCCAACACTTCCCATTTAATCATGGCTTTCTTATGTCTGCTTTCAGCCTGATTTGAATCCTTTTAGGATGAATCTAGGTTTGGGGTCTGGCTCAATAGGCCCTGTATCCTGATAATTCTGGGTGACAAGTGTGGGGCCCAGGTCCCACTTCCTCCCCTAATGAAACCCTAGAGAATTTCTAAAAGCTGGCTACCCCTTGAGTAATGGTTCATTACCATTCAGTGCCCACATACTCCTTCTTAGGTGGGTCAGCCAATCTTCAGAAATAGCTCTCATAACCATAATAAATTGTTCTGGAATGCAGTCTTCCAAATACAGATGTATCATAAGAAAAGCCTAACTGTGCTAACTTTGAAAGACATTGATATTTATAGGAATCTGACCAAAATGCTAAAAGCAAAAAACCTCAAAACATTCCACTGAGAAAAATATTAATTTCATACTAAATATACCTATCATATTTTTATGAATACATAATATTAGTATTTCCATATGGACTGGAAATACTAAATAGTTAATAGCTTCCTCAGCAATTTGTTTCTTGTTATGACTTCTCCAGTAATCTGTAATAGTTTTGGCAAAGTACAACAACAATATATTCCTATAATCATAAAAATCTACAACAGCCCTTTAATTAGCCTGGTTTTGATATTTAAAACATAAAGATACTGATTTCACTTGCAAACGGATGATAAGGAAATTTCAAAAAAACAGTTTATAAGTCAAATATGTATTATAACAAAGTTGTTAAGGTTTTAAAAGATTCTTTTAATAAGTACCCTTAAATATACCTAATGTTACTAATTCTTGACTTTTTAAATTGAAATATAATCAACATACACCATTATATTATTTTCAGGTGTAGATGTTTTGATATTTGTGTACATTGCAAAATAGTCACCACAATAAGTCTAGATGACATCCATCACCATGCATAGTTACAAAATTTTTTTTTTGAGAACTTTTAAGATCTACTCCCTTAGCCTCTTTCAAATATATAATACAGTATTATTAACTCTAGTTGCCATGCTGTACATTGCATCCCCATGGCTTATTTATTTTATAACTGGAAGCTTGTAACTTTTGACCACCATCACCCATTTTGCCCATTCCCCACCCCTGCCTCTAGCAACCATCAATCTGTATGTATGAGATCACTGCATCTATGAATTTGTTTTTGGTTTGTTTAATTAGATTTCACATATAAGTGAAATCATACAGTATTTGTCTTTCTCTGCCTGACTAATTTCACTTAGCTTAATGACCTGAAGGTCCAACCATGTTGTCACAAATGGCAAGATTTCCTTCTTTTTAATGGCTGAATACTACTCCATTGTGTGTGTGTGTGTGTGTGTGTGTACAGAGAGTGCCAAAAAATTTTTTTTTGCATTTTTAAGAAAGGAAAAAATTATATTAAAATTGTAATACAATGAATGATGCTAGCATTCATTTGATTAATGCCATCTTTTGAGCCGTCATACTACACATTGCTACTGCAATTCAATTCAACTTCAAAAAGTAATACATCTCTTAAAATGTGTACACTTTTTTTGACACCCCCAATATATATATGTTCATCCATTCATGCATTGGTGGACACTTAGGTTGCTTCCATGTCTTGGCTGTTGTAAATACTGCTGAAGTGAACATGGGGGTGCTAATTCCTGATATGCTACAGTTAACTTTTATTTCACTGGGAGGTAAATTTTCTTAATTGTAGGAAAAAGAAAAATCACCTTTTGGGTCAAAAAAGCTAACAGTCTGGAAAAATCTTGCCTTAAGTGAAACCTGAATTCTGAATCATTCATCTGCATCGAGGACTTTTCAGGTCAAGTAGAAAAAAAAGGTGCTGAGGAATGGGAGAGAAGCTATGATGTCACTATAACCAAGTCCTTCTCACATGTACGCTGTGAAATGTATGTTTGTGTTATTCACAGGATGATTTCAGAAGCAACCAAAGTAACAGGAAATTTTCCCTTTTCCTTCACCAACAGACAGTGTCGGTCTATAATTTGAGAAAAACCAAAGAGACTAAATAAGTGATCAACTGCAAAATTTTTAAGGACTGTTTGAGAAGTGGAATGAATGCATTACTATAAAATGAAGCACACAGTTACCAAGGATGGTCGACTTTTAACTTTTACCTTGAATCACTTCTCTATTGAATAGAACATAAACTTCTTTTGTCAACAGAGGAAATGAAGCAAAAAGGCATCCATATACCACATGTTTCTTCCCAGGGAGAAAGAAGCACTCTTACTGGTAACTGAGGTAGTCACAGAGGGGTTCTTGCCTTATATTTAATTTACTAAAGTTCTTGAAAATGAAATTTCTTTAAAAGCCTTTGTAAATATTCCTCTTTTACATGATAAAGTCTTTCTGCGCACATTCATAAGTTGCTGTAAAAGAGAGGTCTAAATCTATTTGCTGATACTTGTAAATGAGAAATTTTGCACATATAATAAATGCAGCCAAGCAAGAAACAACCACTGATCTCAACCTGAACTATTTTTTCTGGTTCTTACCTGGAAGGCTTTGTTTTTTTTTTTTCCTTCAGTGCAGTTAATTAAGCAAACCGGACTAATGTTGGTACATTTGACAGATTACAAGAACAAAGGCTTTTGCATTGTGGCTTTCATGGGCCTCATAAGTAGACAGTCCTCATAAATCCTGCATAACAGATCTTTTGATTCTCCTTCAAAAGCTTTATCCTATTCCAATTGGTACTCATCACCACAGGAGGTTTGCTACTTGCAAATTTCTCTATTTTGCTGTTTTCATTTCCTCTTCAGTAATGGAGGTAATCAGTTTCTCATTATTCAGAAGATCCAGTTTTGGCTTTTTAATTTTAGCCAAAATTTTCATAATCTTTCTATTATCAGCTGCTAAATGTGCTGCAAATATCAGTTTGGAGAACATCAACAACGAAAAAAAGGGGGGAAACTTTTTACCTTGCTGCTATTTCATGATCAAATGTCGAATCTATTGAAATAAAAGTGTAGTCTTCCTGATGTTGATTCTTATTAATATATTAATTACTCTTGACATTGGCATGCTTCTAAATAAAATTTGATAAGGATTTATTGAGAAAATTGTAGCAAATGTCAATGTTAACCTTTAACATTCATTTCATTTCTGCTTTGAGTGCAGCACATTCAGTGTTATCAGGATCATGGAGAACAGATTTAGGGCCAGTGAAAAAACATGAATATCTTTCACCAAGAGAGGAATTTTACTGATATGCAGCATAATGCGCCTTGGGTGTGAGCACTGGTCTCTAGTAATTTATGCCAATCTTCACCCCTGGCTCCACCCCTCATCATTGGCCTTAAGTGTTTTGGAGAATAAGAAGAATGATTATTTAAGAGAAGAAATAATATATATATATATATATAATTATATATATCATTGTATATATGCAATTATGTATATATACATATACACACATACACACAAAAGAAAACAAGGGGAAACTCATGTGATTTATAACTAAATTATTAGACAAACTGTACAAAAATAAAAAAATGGCTTTATTATGATTTAAGAGTTCTTTAAAAATAACTTTGGAAAACAATCTGTGAATGTAACCTTCGATATTCGTTTGGCATTAAGTGGTCAGGGGGTGAATTTTAAGCTTACTTTTTAAATACCAATTTGTGTGAACATGTTTGAGTGTTTGTATGATTTATTTGAGAAAAATTTATAATTTCCCCCCATTAATTTGGTTTCTAAGTGATTCATTATTTATTGTTTTGAACCTGTGTTCCTGATGATATCTCTACCTACTTTGGAGGAGTGTTTCATAGACTCTGAGGGTCACGAAGAGACTGACATGCCAGGCTAGTGGGACCCCAGCCTATGGGCTCGGGACTGAGCAGGGGGCATGCTCATGCTCTCTGTTAGAATCTGTAACTGATCAGACAGAGAGAAAACAATGGGACACTATAGTTATTAGGAAAAGCAAACAGTTTTCCTTACCTCCTTGATGGCTGCCGCTGCTCCATCTTGTGCCAGCAGGATATAACAATGACACAAGGGAATATATTTATATAGGAGGAGAGAGACCAGTTGTGTTGCTTCTGCCTGTGTCTATGCTCAAAGTGTCAATTCTTTTCTCATTCTGCTGACGCCAGCTGCAGAGAGTCCTGGCTGACCTTCAGCTGAGCAAACAAGGACAGTCATCTGAGAAAGAAGGTTTACATGGGGGTGGGTGATGGTGGTGTGGGATGGGGGTGGGTAAGGGACCCCTGGGAGTGTGGTCCAGAGGGTTGTGGGGAGTCATTGAAAGGAAGCATCCAGCATACATTTATTGAGTACCCACCATGCACAAGTCATTGTCATAGGCATGGAAGACACAGGTGGGTGGGTGGCAGGCGGTCCTCACACATGAGAGACTCTTCCTGTGGAAATCAGTGTAATCACACACATGGGCCAATCTATAAGGGAGGATCTCTGCTTTGGGGAGTCAGGGAAAGCTTTGGGAAGAGGCAACCTATGAGATGAGGCTTATGGAATGAGGCGTTTACCAAGTGAAGAAACGGAGGGAATGACATGAGCATTCCTGGCAGAACTCCCAGGACCTGCAAAAGGCATAATGTGCTGAGAATCCAGGTGTATCTGTGGAAGTGCAATGGTGCCTGGTGTGACTGTGGCATAAGGTATATCAGAGGATGGGGTATGGAAGGAAAGTGGAAATTAGGTTGGAGTCAGAGTGTGAAGTACTTTCCAGCAGTGCTAGTAGGTGGGCATTCTATCTGAAAGAAGTGGGGAACTTTTGAGCAGGGGTAGGCGTGACCACATGCCTGTTTGGTGAAGCTAACTCTGCTGACCTTGGAGGATGGATTGAAACTGGACAGAAGCTGGGGGCAGGGAGAATTATAAAGGCATGTGGATGCTGGATGCTGGATGCTGAGGGCCTCAACTAAGACAGTGGTATCAGGTTGCGATGCTTGATTTGAGATCAAGTTATGAGTTAAAAGCAACTAGGCTTAGAAAATGGGGCAAAAAAAAAAGAGGCTGACTTTGAAGTCTTGAACTTAGGGAGCTGGGAGATGGTTGTGCCATGAACAAAAGAGAAGGAAGGAAGAAAGTGGGTTGGATCAGCATGAACGTGTGATTCCAAATTGTGGAGCCCATACTCCACTCAACCCAGACACAGAAACACATATGCTACCAGAATCTGAGCCTTCCCAGCATGACCACTATCTCTTAAAGAGCCTCAGGAGGCATCAGTCTTTTCTGTGCAGTGGGTGGGAAGGCAGCATTTAGCAAAGGCCAATTAATTTTTTTCCAAAAGAAACAATTTTTAGAACAATTTTAGATTTACAGAAAATTGGGAAAAAACAATACAGTGACATTCCATTTACTTTCTACCCAGTTTCTCCAATTATTAACATCTTAAATGAGTATGATATATTTGTTTCAGTTAATGAATTAACAAGGGTACATCATTATTACTAAATTCTATAGTTTACTCATATTTCCTTAGTTTTAACCTAATGTCCTTTTTGTGTGCCAGGATTTCACCTAGACATTGTCATGTCTCCTTAGTCCTGTCTCGGTTGTGACAGTTTCTCAGACTTTCCTTAGTTTTGATGACCTTGAGAGTTTAGAGGAGTACTGGTCAAGTACTTATCTTTCAGTTAGGATTTGTATGATGTTTTTCTTATGGTTAAACTGGGGTTATGGATTTTTGGGAGGATGATCATAGAGGTGAAGTGCTCTTCTCATCATTATCAAGAGTACATACTATCAACATGACTGATAACTACTGATGTTGACCTTGACCAGTTGGCTGAAGTCATGATTGTCAAATTTCTTCCTCTCTATACTGTAATTTGTGGAAGGAAGGAAGTCACTACATGTACCTACAGTTGAGGAGTGGGGAGTTATGCTCTACCTCTTAAGGGGAGGATATTTGGATATATGCCTTCTCTCCTTCATTTATTAATTTATTCAATAATTTATTTCTATCTCTATGGACTCATAAATATTTATTTTATAATTTGGGTTATAATCCAATACTACCTTATTCATTTTCTTGCTCAAATTGCCTTAGGTTTGGCCATTAGGAGCTCTTTTAGATGGTACCTCCTCCTGTTCCAACACGGGGTAGTTGTAAGCACATACTACATGCTGGTGCTGTGCTCTGTGCTAGTGTGAGGCCTGGGAGGCTGCCATGTCTGTCTGAGGAAGGAGTGGGGCTTAGGAGAGCAGAAGCTGCGAGATCCTGGGGCTCATTGCTCAGCAGTGAACTTTGGGTTACTCTGTTTAGCAATTGAAAGGTCTTCTGCATTCTTACATATGAGAGTGACATGATGAATGGTGGGTTGGAAGATTATTTTGGAAGCTGCATGAATTGTATAATTTCACTCATTCATTCATTTAACAAGTGCTATGGAAACCCTATTCTGCCACCTACTTGAGAGCAAAGGTGGAACATGATGGGGAAAGAAAACTAACACTTACTGAGTACCTGCCTGGGACATGGCATTTTATACACTAGATTTCATTTAATTCTCACAGCAACCTGTTTTCAATATTTTACAGATAAGAATACTGAATTTCAGAGAGGTTAAGTAACGGGCTTAAGGCTACACAGTTAGGAAGTGGCAAAGCGGGGATTTGAATCCTGATTTGTCTCACTCCACATGAAGTTGGTTAAGAAGGCCACCATTTTTTTTTTCCTACTTCTTTCATTGAGAAGTAGAGTCAAATTTGCCTCCCTTGGAACCTGGACCGATGTTTCTGTTTTAATTAGACTTACCTGAATTCAGCAGAAGTGACATTCTGGAAATGACAAGGCTAGATCAAAAGAAGCCCAAAGCCTTCTCCTAAGTCTCTTAGAATGCATGTTTTGGGTGGGAAGCCAGCTGCCATGTGAGATGTCCAGCTGCTCTGCCACTGCCATGCTGTGAGGTAGCCCAAGCTAAGCATATGGAGAGCTCTGTTCACTTTCCAGTTATTCTAGACATCTTAGCCCAGGCACCTGAGCTATGAGTGAGGCTTCCTGATGACTCCATTCCCAGCCAGCATCTAACTCTAACTGCTATTGCACGAGAAACCTGGGCAAGAGCCACCCACCTGAGCTGAGGGAGACAGTGAGAAGCAATGGCACAGTATTGTCCTACTCCACAAAAGTATGGGGAAAAGCATGGGTTCATTTGAAACGTGATGTTGCAGCATTGCTCTATGGGTATCCTGGACCGCCAGGAAGATGAACAAGTAGGTCATAGAACAAATCAAGCCTGAAACATCACTGGAGGAAAAAATGACAAACCTGAAGCTGTCCTACTTCAGGCACATCACGAGAAGGCAGGGTTCTTTGGAAAAGGCAATACTGGAAAAATGGAAGGCAGCAGGAAAAGAGGAAGAAGACCAAATAGGAGATCAATTGACTCCATAAAAGAAGCCACAGGCATGAGTCTCCAGGAGCTGAGCAGGGCTGTTGAGGACAGGACATTGCGGACATCACTCATTCATAGGGTCACCAGGAGTGAGGAGCTGACTCAGTGGTATGTAACACACACAACATGCTTTTGTAGAAAGATAGTGGGCTGTGGACATAGATACTCAGTTATATTACTTATTGAGGGACCTTCACAAAGTCACTTAAATTCTCAGAACCTCAGACTTCTCATACAAAAAAAAATTAGAAGGCTTGTCATAGGGATTAAAAATGATAATTTTTATAAGACACCTACAAAGGTGTCTGGCAAAAGAAGTGATGCATGAACGTATGCTTTCTTTGTATTGTTCCAGTTTGTTTTCTAGATGTAACTTGTGTTGGGTGTTCAATTCGTATAGAGACCAGATAATTAAGTCCTGTATGTTTTATACCAAAACTAATAAAGAGAGGCGGTTGAAAGAAAGATCCAGGCTGCTTTGCCTGGACTACTGTAGTCATGTAGTGACCCTTGTTCTCCCTTTGTCTGAATGCTCACACAGGAAGATGAGTCCCCAAGGGACATTGAACTTGGACCCTGTGACTCATTGGTTACCATGTTCTGTTTTGTACTTTTCCAGAAGGTAAAAGTGACCTTCTGGGAAAGTTATTATGAAGCTCTTATAGTGAGCCCTGAACGCAACTTCAACAGATGTCATCATTTTTTTAGATTTTTCATTTATAGAAACTCCACCTAGCTTCCTGGAATCTGGGGACATTTACTCATTGTGCTGTGAGGAAATGTTCTGGGCCTAAAGCAAGAATGCTACTTTCAAAGTAAAATGGCTAAATAATTAACAAGGGAACCTACTAAAAGGTGAAATTTGGCCAATGTATTAGAATTAGGACTCAGCAAAATGCCTAAGGTATATCATGGATATTTGATGAAAGTACTTGGTCATCACTTGAAATTTATCCAATGACCTGGAAATCCTGAAGGATGGTTTTAAAAAAAGATTTTTTTTTTTGCCATCTCAGAGTGTGTTGGATTGTGCAGAACAGATTCCTTCTGTAGAGTTACCCACAGGGGATGTCCTTCATCTTAGTGTGACAGGGGAAATGGTGCTGGACCCTGGGGTAGCTGGATATTTATCTGGAGATTGGTGAGAGAGCCTGTCCCTTTGGCACTTTAAAACAATGAGGGGCTCATGTGCAGTTAAAATGAAACTTTTGGAAGCTCAACACAGGAAGCTGGCCTGGTGGGAATTTGTCTATATAGTGGTGTCATTTGATCCTATTGGGAAACAGGGATTTGCTTTTTAGAGAGTTTTGTCTCTCTCAGATTATTATAATGAGTTTCTTCAATTTAGTCTGAGACATCATTCTTGCAATTGTTGGTAGTGGGGGTTGAGTTTTCAGTATGCCAGGTGCCACTTTTGGTGCTGGGGTTTAGCACTTCTCAAGCAGAAATCCTGTCATTCTACACCCACAGCTATATATTGTTACTTGAGAGAGAGATACAAGGAGCAGAAAACTGTTTGTTATTTGTTATTTTTATTTTCTTGAAAAAGAGTGTTGAACAAATTGAGAGAAATGGAAACAATGCTAAATTGTGCTGAAGAGAAATTCTATTCTTTTATCCTTTGGACTTGTTTTTTTGTACAAGTAGATCATCTATAGGTTAAAATAATTATGAAACTTGGAATTTATCCAGTTATGTAGTGGGTAATTACAAAATTGCTTTGTTTAATTATGCGGTATTATATAGGAGGGCATTTTTAACCTTTGTCACTAGCGCCAAATGGAAGGAGACATAGCCTTCGTAATAAGTATCATAATTCTAATTGCATCTAAAGTTTATTTAGAAGCTATTCATTTCTAGAAACATGCTCTAATTTGTGTAATTTTTTTAGTAGGTAAAAATTGCTCAAGTAAATTGGTTTGTGGTAACAAAAGTAAAACAAGAATAACTGCATGTTAATAGTTTGCTTCACTATTCAAATTTTCTTAGGCCAGCTCTGGCTAAAATAGACTCTGCCAGTTCATTTCAAAACATGAGGCAAAGCCTTATGTAATCAAGTGGCTCATTAGAGAAGATCAGAGGATTTCAAAGTACACTTTAAAAATCAGAACTAACGTTTTGTATTTAAAAATGAGATCAAAGTGGACACCATGTCCAGAAGATCCTTTGCATATATTATTCTTCTGTTTTATCAGAAGTGACTTTTGTTGACATTCACTGTAAGTCCATGTACATACTAATGATCAATTAAACAGTTAAACCACATTTATTCATTCAATATGATTATTGAATGACTTATGTGCAAGGCAATGAAAACCCAACACTGCATATAGTGTCTTTTTTAAAAATTCTTTTGTCTTTAAAATGCAACTACTAAGGTAGCACTTTACAAAAAAAGTCATGGTATCTGGAATGTTATGTCTTGGGGATGGGATAATCAAACTAATTAATAGAAGCAGAAAATATATTAAAATGTATAAAGGCTTTAAAATATGGATTTAAGTTCACACATTTATTGAATACTTCATATATAAGATACAGGGCTTGATAGAGTGGGTTTTGCCAAGAAGAGTTGGTCTTAAACCCACAGAAGACATGGTGTCTGTCCTTGAAAAGGCTACCATCTAATGGTAGCAATAATAAATGTAGTCCTATGATATTATAAGTGCTATAATGAAGTGAAAGACAAGATGCTACATGAACACAGAGGTGAAGGGAATTCCTCTGCTCAGGAGCACCAGGAAAGGCTTCACATGGAGGCAGATTGAGTCAGAGCTTGATGGGTAGGTTCTGAAGAATGTAGATACATAAAGAAAAACCATTCTTTTTTTTTTTTTAAGCTGAGCCATCCTGCCACCTGTTGGCAGCTCAGCGGCTGCTCAGCTTGGGCTGGGAATCGAACTGCTGTTGCTCAGAGCTCAAACCTTGAGAGAGCTCTTAACCAACTGAGCCACTCGGCCTGTCCAAGGAAAACCATTCTTCATGGCAACACTGGACAAAAACTGGAGGTGGGAAGTTTGCTGTGTGTTTAGGGAACAGAAAGCATGACAATTTAGCTGGTGCTAAATGATGCATAAGGGGCATCATTGCATGAGTGGAGAAATGTAGAATGATAAAATGGAAAGTTGAAATAACCTGAAAATGTATTATTATAAGAATTGGCTCACATGATTATGGAGGCTGAGAAATCCTACGATCTGCTGTCTGTCTGCAAGTTGAAGAACCAAAAAAGACAGTGATGTAAATCTTAATCCCAGTCTGATTCTGAAGGCCTGAAAACCATGAGCACCAAAGTCCAAGGTGGATGTCTCAGCCACAACAGAAAACATATTCACTCTTCCTTCACCTTTTTCTATTTAGACCCTCAAGGGATTGACTGCTGCCCACCCTCCTTGGTGAGAACAATCTTTACTTGGTCTATGACTCAAATGCTAATCTCATCTAGAAACACCCTCACAGACACACCCAGAAATAATGTTTCACCAGCAATCTAGGCATCCCCTAGTCCAGTCAAATTAACACATAAAATTAACCATCACAGAAAGTAAAGACCTGAGTTTATAGTCCTACTTATTAACCACAAGAACTTGGATGTCATTTATCTTTTGGAACCTGAGTTTTCTCATTTCTAAAAGTATATCAAATCGATTTCTGGCTGCATTGTCAGAATGAAGTACGATAGTTTATGCTGCAACAATGAAAACCCAGAAATATCAATGATTTAAAACAATAAAAATCTAATGTTTCCTACCATCTAAGTCTAATTTGGTTCGGAGGATGGCGATGAGGCAGGGTGGGGTGGGAACTCTGCTGTGGGAGGACCTTCAAACAGTGTTCTGTGAATCTCCAGTGTTATTATGAGGATAATATATGTGAAAAAGCTAAGTAATGTGTGTGAAATAATACATGTGAAAGGGCTGGGGTAATGTAAATTGCTCCTCAATATGTTAGTTTTTTAAGACTGAAAAGATAGACTCGTGTCAAGATATCAAGGCCCTTAAATTATTGCCAGTTAAGGAAGTTATAATTTACTCCATAGGTTATGGGGCGCAACTAAAAGCTTTTGAAGAGGGAAGTTATTTAAACAAATTTGTGTATTAAGAAGCATGAACAACTATCTATAGGCTGGAGATTCTGGGGAAAACTATAGACAATAGTCTTCTTTGGTTGTTGAGAAGCTACAGGGCCTCGGCTAGGGCAGGGGCAGAGGTCATGCAGGGAGGATAAGAAGCATTACAGTGGACTACGGTATTTTATTAGTCTTTGTATGTGCGATAGCTCTGGCAGAACCTGTGCCATAACATGTGTTAAGTGAACATTGCTGAATAAATCCGTAATGACTCAATGAATGGATAAATGAATTCCATTCTTTAGAACAGTTAGTTTTGTATATGACTGCCTTCTCGTAGATCCTAAATTTGTTGAGGTTGGGAATTGTTTTTATCTTTCTGTAGGAAAGGTCATGATATGAGCCTAATAAGCACACATAATTTAGGGATATGTGTGGCAGTAAGTCTTCATACATAAAACTTGATGAAGATTTTGCAGGTGAAAGGTTATCCTGGCTACATGAAAACTAACACTCACACAGAGGAGGGAGCAAAGCCCATGAACCAGGGCGATTTGGAAGTCATTTGGAGATAGAGACAGAAAATACTTTATTGATTTTGCATAAATTTCTAGTTCCTCAGCATGACATTTTAAATAAAATATTACTTTGTTTGAATTTAGAAGATTAGGTGAAATAAACACTACACCCTATAAGAAGCTCAAAGAGTTGAAATAAATGAATATTGTTAAGCTATCAATGATTTTACTAAAGAAAATCTATAATGACGATGTTTTTCAACTTAAATGGAAAATCTATATAAACAGGACACTGTGTTTACTATATTGTTTGCAGTCTCTTTTAATATAATCTCAGAATTTCAGTAATTTAGTTATTGTTTCTTTTTGTGTGTGCGCTTAATTTTATTTTATTTTTTCCAACAGTGTTCAAGGGTTCCAATTTCTCCACATCCTCACCAATACTTATCTTTTTTTTTATAATAGACATCCTAACATGTGTGAAAAGATATCTTATTCTGTTTTTTAATTTATTGTATATTTTAAAGATTCTTATTAAAATGTAGCTAACATACAATATTGTATTAGTTTCACGTGTACACCATAGTTATTCAATATATATACCTAAAGAAGTGATCACCATGATAAGTTCAGCAACCATCTGACAATGTACCACGCTATCACAATATTATTGACTACCTTCCCTATGCTATAGATTACATCTCCATGTCTTATTTGTTTTATGCCTGGAAATTTGGACTTCTTATTCCCCTTCGCCTTTTCCCCTGCTTCTTAAAATTTCCAATTATAGTTGACATTCAATATTATTTTATATTAATTTCAGGGGTACAGCACAGTGGTTAGACATTTGTACAATTTAAGAAATTATCTGCCTGACCAGTTTAGTACCCACCTGACACTATACATAGCTATTATCATATTATTGACTATATTCCCTATGCTTTACATCTGCATGACTATTTTGTAACTACCAATTTGTACATCTTAATCCCATCACCTTTTTCAACCTGCCCTCCAACCCTCTTCCATCTATCACCCTAGCAAATCTAATGCCCATCTGACACCATATATAATTATTAAAATATTATTGACTATTTTTCTTATGCTATACCCTACATCCCCATGATTACTATGTAACAACCAATTTGTACTTTTTAATCCCTTCCCCTTTTATCACCTACAACCCCAACACCCTTCCCACCTGGCAACCATCAATATGTTCTCTGTATCCATGAGTTTGTTTATTGATTTTGTTCTTTAGATTCCACATATAAGCGAAATCACATTGCTTCTGTCTTTCTCTGTCTTACACACCACTCACCACAGTACCCTCCAGGTTCATCCATGGCACTGCAGATGGCAAGGACCCATTCCCTTCCCTGGCTGAGCAACATTCCATTGTATGTATATACCACCTCCTCTGTACCCATTCATCCGTTGACAGACACCCAGGCTGCCTCCACATCTTGGCCACTGTAAACAGTGCTGCAGTGAACATATGGATGCACTCTTGGCCCCGAAGCAGCGTTTGGGTTTCTTCAGATAAATATTCTGAAGTGGAATTACTGTGTCCTTTGTTTCTTGTCATAGCCTTTGATTGAAAGTTTATTTTGTCTGGTATAAGTATGGCAACTCCAGCTTTTTGTTTTGTTTTGTTTTTATTTTCATGAAATATCTTTTTCCATCCAGTTAGTTTCCACCTGTGTGTGTCTTTCTTTCTTTTTTTTTTATTATTAGTTTCAGGTGTCTTTCAATCTGTTTTTTTATTATTAGTTTCAGGTGTCTTTCAATCTGAAGTGAGTCTCTTATCAGCAGCATATGTAAGGGTTTTGTTTTCTTATCCATTCAGCCCTCCTATGTCTTTTGATTGAAGCATTTAATCCATTTACATTGAAAGTAATTGTTGATGGATGTGTAGCTATTGCCGTTTTATTATTCATAAATTTGATATTTTAAAATTTTTTCATCTTAAAGAAGTCCCTCTAACATTCTTTGTAATACTCGTTAGGTGGTAATGAACTCCTTTAGCTTTTTCTTGTCTGGGAAGCTCTTTATCCTTTGATTCTAAATGATAGTTTTGCTGGATAGAGTAGCCTTTGATATAGGTCCTTGCTTTTCATCATGTTGAATATTGTGTGCCAATCCCTTTTGTCCTGCAATGAGAAATAAGTTGACAATCTTATAGGAGCTCCCTTATAAGTTACTAGTTGCTTTTTCTTGCTGCTTTTAGTATTCTCTCTTTGTCTTTAACTTTGCCTTTTTTTTTTTTTAGCTGAGCCATCCTGCCACCTGTTGGCAGCTCAGCGGCAGCTCAGCTTAGGCCAGGAATTGAACTGGTGACATTGTTGCTCAGAGCTTGCACTCTGCTGCAAACTGAGGATGGCTGAGAACAACAGTACTAGGCCTGGGGTAGCTCTACAAAAAGCCAGGATACCCTGAGGCCTGCTGCCACCTGCTGGCTCCCTTAAGGTTCAGCTTCTGATAAATCCTTATGTGATACACAAGTTGGGTGAGGCAGGATGTCAGGGAGCCACTAGAGTGGGAATAGCTGTGGTCAACACATTAATGTAGACTCTGGTTTGGTGCCAGTGCTGAGCCTGGAGCTACTCAGCAAAAGTCTCAGAGCACACCGAGGCCAGCTGCTGCTCCCCTGAGTCCTGCAGACTCTGATAGTTTTTCAAGAAAGAGTCCAATGTAGGTGGGACTGGCTGCTCTTGGAGAAAGTGCCTTTGGTGTTGGGGGAGTTGGGTGGGGCAGGGTCTCCAAGAGTCAGCAGGGTGGAGCAGTGGAGCTCTCCAGACCAATCAGATTCAGATTTGACCAAGTGGGGGAGGGGCTCAATACACGAAAGATGGCACTCACCTGCTGGCTGCATGGGAGAATGACTTCACATGGGGAAAATGGCGACCATTCTCCAGTCTTCGCTCCAATGCCCTCCGAGTTTCTGTCCCTTCACTGGAGCCCAAGGTGAGTGCCTGCGAGTGAGAGAATCTGTATGTGGGTTGTTTAAGAGGGTATCTTCGTTTCCCGCATCCTTCTGTCCCTCCTGGATGGTTGGAATTCCCACTGTTTTTCACAGCCAGGTGTTGTGGTGGCTCCTCTTCCCAGCACCAATATTCTGGGCTGGAGAGGCTGGTGTGGGGCTGGGGTCTCTTGCTCCTCTGTGGGGGGATCCTCTGTTGCCAAGATATCCCTCCCAGTTCTTAACAGCCACATGGAGGTTTGGGGCCAGCTCGTTTTGCGTCTCCACCCCTCCTACCAGTCTCTGTGTGGCTTCTTTATATTCTTAGTTATAAAACTTCTGTTTAGCCAGACTTTACATGGTTCTCCAGGTTGGTTATTCTATAATTTAGTTGTAATTTTAATGTGCTCATGGAAAGAAGCAGGCACAGTGTTTATCTACTCTGCCCTCTTGGATCTCCTCTAGTAATTGTTTTTGATAAACCATTTAAACATTTCTTTTGCATTTCTCTGTTTTTCTAATGTACTCTTTTCATTCACTTAAATGAAATGGATTGGTGGTAAAGAATTTCATAGAAATATACTTAAAATTGTATGATATAGTTATCATATCAATTACAAGATGAAGATTCATTTATTGATTCAATAAATATTGACCAAATGTCTTCCATATGATATCTCTGTCCTAGGAGTAAGGGATTCAATGGTGAATTTGCAGACAGCAGAGAGCCGGCACACTGAATCGTTGCCCTTCAATAGTTTGAAGTAGATGATAACAAAATTTTCCAAATACTTTTTGTCAAGAGCTTTTTTTTGGGAATTTTTCATGGGAAATATAAATTTTCTCTACAATTTTAAGGAAACGATATTTACATTTATATTTTAGTGTGTGCTTGTAATATTGATTAAATCATTGTTTCAGCTATAAAGTGGCCAAAAATCAAAGGGCTATCAACTTTGTCCTACTTTGTTTCCTAATCCTTTTAGGTTTAGAGAACCTGCATAGGTTTTTCCAAATGTATGGTATATATGTACACATATATAACACACATACTATTATATATATCTTTCCATATTAAAGTAACATAAGTATGCTATGCTCCATTTTCAATAATCTAGAGTATAATAAAACTTTAAGTGCCTTCTTTGGCAAAGTAAATCATGTCTGAGTTGTACTAGTAAATCTCAAACCTGCTGTGCTCTATCTATCATCTATCTATCTATCTATCTATCTATCTATCTATCTATCTATCAATCATATTATATGAATTAAGCTTGGAACAGTTTAGTCTATTAGAGATGAAAATGTAAGCCTTAAATGCTTAAAAATTCCTGTGCAATTAATAGAATGACCTATTAATTGTGGCAGAGAACAGATGCACATAAGCATTTTTGGAATTTCACTTTTTTTTTTTAGGTCATGAAAGTTTAGAACCACAGACTCCTAACCCCATAGACACATTTTAAAAGAAGATCCAACCAAAGATGAATTTTATTCAATTATAATTTCATTTGTTTTCTTATATGCCGTAGTCATTTTTAAATGGTTTAGGCAAACATTACTTACATCAGCAGGAGCAGAGCAATAATTCTGGGAAATGTTGATCAGGGATCCCCAAACAAAGGATATCTGATCAGATTAGCTTGGGCTAGGCTGTGTGCTACGTTTCCCCTTTGGGTGATTCAAAATATTTATTGCTATACTGAAGTATTGAGAAGGGCTTCAGTGGGAAAAAAAACACGTATTGTCTTTGTTTGAAGTTAACAAACTAACTTAATTGTGCAGGGAAAGTCTATTTTTCTTTGGTCACCAGTTAACTACACAGAACAGTTTGTCTTTAACATGAGTTTGGGAAGAACTGCATTAGCTTGACTATGGTTAATATTATTAAAAATTTTAATTCAAAATGGACCCTAAGGCCAAACTGAATACAGCAGATCCTTAAATAATGTAATTTCATTCAACATCACTTTGTTATAACTTTTATTTTCTCCAAACAATCGATTTCTGGTGAGGCCACTGTCTGTGTGAAGTTGCACATCCTCCTCATGTCTGTGTGAGTTTTCTCCAGGGACTCCGGTTTCCTCCCACATCCTAAAGATGTGCACGTGAGGTGAATTGTGCCTGAATTGTCCCAGCTGAGTGAGTGTGGGCATGTGTGAGAGTGCACCCTGTGATAGAAGGACGTCCTGTCCAAGGTGGGTACCTGCTTTGTGCCCTGAGCTGCTGGGAGAGGCTCTGGCCACCTGCGACTCTAAACTGGAAACAGTGGGTTGGAAATAATTCTCTTGTTTAATTAAATGTGTGTATAGCTCACATTTATTTCAATGTTTAATGTTAGAAGTGTTTGGGTCTTTATTTAGCGGTTTGGTGATGCTTTTGTGACCAGAACTATTCTGAAGAGCTCTTTAACTCTTGTTTATATCAATTAGCCTATGGTAAAATTGGTTCCATTATGCATTGTTTTCTTGAAAGTTGCAGTTTCTGGAACCTATCGAGGACTTCAAGTGAGGACTTACTGCACATTGATTTAGTTTCATGACTGTGTGCAAAACACCTGATGACGACCTGGCCACCCTGTTCTACTTGAATTTTCCTTGATGTGTTGTGTGGTCACACCTTGCCCTTCCATGGGCTCTGTACTTCGTCTTGTGGAATGACCTTGTGGCTAACTTACACACAGGCTGAAGTGTTAGCTCAGGTGGATGTCAGGACCCATGAAATACTTCCTTGGCCCCATCTAAATGTCAAAACCTATGGAAGTTCTTAGACTTTACCCTACTTTCAAGCTAACATGTTAGCCTGCCCGTTTCATGGATGCGGGCAGAAGGCATGACACTCTTGGGTAAAAGACAAAGGGCCTTATTACTCCTCACAGAGCAGGCAGCACGTGCTTCTAATCATGTCGGCTCTTTTTGCCCCTCATGTATCACAGGGGCCACACAGAGGATGCTGCACAAGTAAGGCATTTGCTTCGCAGCTGAGAAACTCTGAGCTTCAGAAACCCCAACCTGTTTTAATAAATAGGCTGTAAGGAAACCTGCCCAATTTATACCCAGGAGGGAGACAACATTTTTATTATATTGCACAACAAACATTTCTTCCCTCTGCTCTAGAAGGAGATGTGTTTCTATCTTTCAAGGCTGTTTACTTGACAAACCTCCTTAAAAAAAGAGCAAACGTTGTCAGTGCCTCTGTTTAGAAGATGTGCAGACGTAGGAAAGACCCGTGCCAAATGATCTCTCAGCACCAAAATCTATGTCACCAGTTGTGTGCTGCTCCTTGAATTACTGTAATCACCTGTATATTCTATGATTGTAGCACTTTTTGAGCTGTTCTAAGTGTTGCTTTTCTGCAGAGGCTCTGTCTTTCCTTCTGTATTTACCACATACAGCTGGGTGCTAGGTGCAGAGAAGGCATTTGACAAAGTTTTTATAGATATAGGCTCGTGTCTTTTAAATATTTTGGATCAGTCTTCAAATTTATTTTCCCAACTAATGTAGCAGAGACAGAAAAATGGAATAAGCAGGCTCTCACTAAAAGTCTCAAATGACTTTGGTCAATCAGTCCGGGAGTTTTTCTTTAACTTATGAGCCCTAGAGCTTCAGCAGCTTTGGTGGAAGTATCAGGACTTAGCAATCGATGGCTGTTAAGATGAGGAGGGACCTTGGCTACTGGGATGCTAGCAGCCAAACGACAAGAGTACTGGGACAGGGGTGACAGTCAACTACAGTACCAGTGACAGAGCTGCATGTAACACCAAACAGCAGATATGCAAGACTTTAGGCCATGAAACACCTGAATAAGACCTTAAAAGGTGTTTAGGAGTTTTCTGGTTACAAAAATGGGAAGGGGAAAATGGAATAGTACACAGGAAAGAATAGAAATAGAAACATTATATGTTGGGGGAAACCCCAATTAATTTAGGAAGGAAGGAAAGAAGAAAGAAAGAAAAAGTTGGGGGAGGGGAGATTCAACAAGAAGCTAGTCAGAGGCTAGTAGTGATGGGCAGGCACTTAACAGCTTCTCAAAAGATAGTCCTTGGTTCAGCAACTGTTTGTCGTGGGTCCATGAAGAGATAGTGAAATCGGAAATACGTATTTGGAAACTTTTAAAGCAATTTGAGGGAGTATTTATGCTTGTTAAATCTATTAATAGACATTTTAGACTTGCATTTTGGATTTGTTTTTTACATTACATTTTCCCAATAATTAATTTTTCATTGTGCTTTACAAATGTATGTTTTGTGATTGATATTTGGAAGGGAAATACACTGGTCCTTAAACCCAGATGGTTTGGGAAGACGGCTACAGGTAAACCTTTTAGTAGGGAGATGGTATATGGGCTTTTTCCGCTTGTACTGGTTTCTCTGGTGCCAGGGGAAGAATGGATTCTTAAAGGAGGTAGTGCTAGAGGCTGGATTTAAGTTAAATGGTGATGGCAGTTGTACTCTAAAGGGATGGTGAGAGCCAGAACCGAGGGAGCAGCAAGGAGTGATGGTGAGAGAAAGGAGGAGTCAATGGGGTAATGGTAACAGCTAACCCGTACCAAAGCCTTTGTTGGGTTCCAGGCACAGGCTAAAAGCTCAACTGTAGGTTATCTCATTTAATCCTCCAAAAGCTTATCAGGCAGCTGTGTTATTATTACTGCCATTTCACACATGAGGAAACTGAGACAGACTAAAGAACTTGTCTAGGGTCACACAGCTAGTAAATGGTGGAGGTGAAACTTGAATCGAGTTAGTACAGCTCTTAAGCCCTCTGTTATACTTCCGGGCAAAATCAGTGATGCTTCATGGCCAGTTGTCTGAGTAAAGTCGATGAGCACACCGCTGAAGAGGGTGCAGGTTATGCTCTGGCTCACCCGGTTGTTGGTGCTGACAGGCCCAACGCAGCTGTGTGTTGGGAGAGCAGCTCTGGCAAGAGGCCAGAAAGGTGAGGAATTCATCCATGGTGTGTTGAAAAAAATTGCAGAAATGAAATGAACTCAATTTGATGATTAAAAAACCTTTTAAAATTAGAAAAAAAATTATAGAGGACTATGATATCAGCCCTTTCCTGAGTGCTTCAACGTAATTCTTCAGTACAACCCATTAGGCAGGCAGGTTGACCATAAATGGGAAAATGGAAGGAAAGCTGGAAAATGACCACAATGTTTCCACAAGCCTTAACGAGTGGGAGCATGTCAAGTGAGAAATCTAAAAGGGGGGTAGGTTCGCTTAGGGAAGGGCGCTGGCAGCCCGGTTTTGGCCACTGAAGCCCCTTCTCTTCCCTGATCCTTGCAAATTCTCACTTTGCTTTGCCCCAGCTAATGGCTTCAGGACTGAGTTGATTGGGAAGGAAAGGGGAAGAGGAACAGCAATTGGATTGATGAAATGGGAAAAGAATGGAAGCGTGGTCGTGATAGGAGTCAGAAAACCCTTTTCATGATGGTGCTTAGATGGAAAAGGGCAGTGCTGACCTCCACTGCAGTGCAGTCCACACACGAACATCCGGAAGAGACTTATTAATCAGTAGCAGCATGTTGAATAGAAATATATAAAACAAATGCAAATATTATATTCTAGGCTCTAAAGAAGAGATATGCCATAGATGAACCTCCCACCAAAAGGAATTAGAGTATTGCCCAATGCTCAAATACAGGGGGAAAAATGATCAGGGATTTATGGGCTGCATGCCAACCCCTGACTACTGTGTGGATCAAGGATCCAGTGGAAGGTCATTGTGTGTCCCCTAGTGACCCCAGAGAGATCATTTTTGACCTGAACTCTCTCCCATTTCTCCCCCAACCCCAGTAAACACAGATCAAAAAGAACTTGGGCACATCAGTGATGGGTTGAAAGCTAAGCTATTTTGCCAGGTGGTTTTCCAAAGTTAATACTTCAGATTTTAGGAATCTGTTATTTATTTATTTATTTAGGTAAATGCTTTTTAAAAATTTTTTTTTATTTTAATTTTTTAGCTGAGCCATCCTGCTACCTGTTGGCAGCTCAGCGGTAGCTCAGCGGCAGCTCAGCTTGGGCCAGGCATCGAACTGCTGTTACTCAGAGCTCAAACACTTGAGCAAGCTCTTAACCAACTGAGCCACTCGGCCAGCCCAGTAAATGCTTTTTAAGGTTAATAGTTTCCAGAAATGAAGGTGAGGGAGTGGTGTTGATCAGGGAGGTGTGAATTGTTGTTCTCTTTACGAGTTGCTGGAGTGGTTATCTCTTTGGCTTTTGTCTCGTATGTTGCCTGAATGGCCATTGCCTTCCTGACTCTTCGCGGGCATAATTGGCCTACGTTTTCAAGTGCCTCATTAGACATTTCTGGGTTGCTGACATCCTTTGTTAATATACAACACTTTTTTATTTTTGAGTACTTACAGAGAATTGATAATGTTTTAGAGGATTGGGTTTAGCCCACAGTCTCCTTATCTACTCAAAGGAGAACAAGTGCAAGGATGGGAAGAATGTGCTGGGAATGAGAGATGGTTTATATGATTCTTTGTCCTGATTCTGGAATAATCAGATAATTTACGTAGATGGTATAGACCTATATTACCTGGAGCTCAGTGCACTAAAAGGTAAATAGCATAGTGTGTATTTGTGTGTGTGTGTGTGTGTGTGAGAGAGAGAGAGAGAGAGAGAGAGAGAGAGAGGGAGAGAGAGAGAGATTGTCGGTTTGTCTTTTACCAATGGAGTTTATACTTACTAGCACTTTATAGTACTCATATGTTCTCATTTTTTACTCCCAAACATCCTTCTATTTTCATTTTGTTCTCTTTATCTCATCTTAAATTAAGAAAAAGCAGGATAGTTTGAGAGAATTAATTTTCAGTTAATATCGACATCTTGAAACATATTCCATTTTGCTCTGGATGTTTAATGATTAGATTTCAGTAATTACATTTAGGCATTTTTAAGCCACAGATAAAATTTGGCTGTGTGTTTAGTCACAGGCTGTCTGCATTATCCTGCAGTCTTCTTCAATACGTTCTAACTGCAGTCACTTTCCTCTAATGGTAACTCACAGAAAACCAATAACATCCTCAATAAAAGGGTTAATGATATTTCCTTCTCCTCTGGGGCCCTTAGATTTTGCTGAATCTCTTTCCAGCACTGAGCAAATCCTATTAATGGGAAGTAGAAGCAGCACATGCTGCACCCATCAGCGCTCACACTGTCTCTGGTCAGGGGTGATGGCCAGAACCGTACCCATCTGAGCGTCATTGGAAATCTATTCCCATCAAACCCTGGCTGTAACCAAAGAAGGGGTGTTCCTGTCAAGACTGTCCAGTGAATAAATAATTGAGTCCAACCTGCAATATTTCAGGTTGTCAAACATTTCCAGGGTTGAGCTCACAGTGAGATTTCCCACCCTTTTGAGTTAAAATGGGAAGTAGGAACAGGCAAAGAAAACCACTCAAAAAAGAGAGTGCGGGAATCTTTACAAGTGCAACTTTATAGATAAGATACCTCTCACCATTCCGGCCAAGAAAAAAAAAAAGGGTGTGTATGTGTGGAGAATAACTGGATAAAGGAAGATCTGTATCATTCCACAAGGTTTTGAGAATGAATAAAATATATACTTTGCCCCATTCCCTTTCCCTGTTTTTCACTGCCCTAAAACAATGCTTTTCAAACTTTAATGTGCACACAAATTACCTGGGGATCTTTTTAAACTGCAGCTTCTTATCCACCAAGTCAGGGATGAGGTCTGAGATTCTGCATTTCTAACAAGCTCCTAGGGGATGCTAGTGCCATGGGCCACACTTGGAGTAGAAGCTAGAGCAGGGGTTCTCAAAGTGTGGTCCCTGGGCCAGCAGCATCTCTTAGAAACTTGTTAGAAATGGAAGTTCTGGGGCTCCAGCCCAGACTGACTACAGTAAATGGAATGCATCCCCCACCCCCAAAAATGTCTATCCTCTAATCCATGGATCCTGTAAATATATTACATGTAAAGGAAACTTTGCAGATATAATTAATGTTTATGGAGGATTTCTTTTAAAATTGGGGAATTGGGGGAGGGGAACAGTGTTGGGGAATTGGGGAGGGGGACCAGCCAAGTTGTTGTTCTTCAATCTTAGTTGTGGAGGGCACAGTCACCATCTGGCTGCCCATCGGCAGCTCGTGGCCTCTAAGCTTAAGGTGCTGTGTTACAATCTCAGTTGCAGATGGGCGTAAATACCATCCCATGCGGGAGTTGAACCAGCAGTCTTGTTGTTAAGAGCACACGCTCTATCCACTGAGCCATCTGGGTGGCAGCTCAGCTCAAGGTGCCAAGTTCAGTCTTAGTTGTGGGCGGGCGTAGCTCATCATTGAACAGGCAATCTTCTTGTTAGGAGCATGTGCTCTCACCAGTTCAGCCATCCTGCCACCTGTTGGCAGCTCAGCGACAGCTCAGCTCAGGCAAAGCTCACTGGCCCATGTGAGAATTGAACTGACGGCCCTGTTGCTCAGAGCTCGTGCTCTTAAGCTAACTCTTAACCAACTGAGCCACTCGGCCGGCCCTGGAGTTTTATAATAGGGATATTATTCTGGATTATCCAATGGGCCCAATATAATTACACTGAGTCCTTAAAAGTAGAGAATTTTTTCTGGCTGGACCCAGAGCGATATGACAAAAGGGACACTCAGAGATTTGCAGTGTGAAAGGGATGGCCTTGCTGGACCAGGTCACGTGGGAAGCATGTGAAGCAATCTAAGCAGCCTGTAGGAGCAAAGCTTGACTGACTGACAGCCAGCAAAGGAGTGAGGACCTCAGTCCTACAACAGCAAGGAACTGAATTTGGCCCACTACCTGAATGAGCTCAAAAGCAGACTCTTCCCCAGAGGCTACTGGAAGGAATGCCACCCTCTGTGTGCCTCGTCTTCAGCCCCGGGAGACTCTAAGCAGAGGATCCGCTGAGCTGTGCTGTAATCAAACTTGTGACTCACAACATGGTGTTTTGAAGCCTACGAGTTTGTGGTAATTTGTTACAGTGGCAATGGTAAAGTAATACGTTGAATGAATCAGGGACTCTGAGTGTGGGGCCGAACAGTCTTTTAACCAGCTCTGCAGGCCATTCGGAGGTATGCTGTAGAAAGACCATGCTTTAGAGTGTGCACAGAACCCCACACAAATGGGGTCCTGCCAACTTGATAGCTGCCGCAACACTGGCCAATCTTCCTAACATTGCTGATCTTTAGTTTTCTCATTTGTAAAATGGGGTCAGCTTTCTGAGGTGTAGGGCTTGGAACTTGACCTTGATTGTCATTGCTTAAATATGAGCTGAAGAGGAAAAACAGGATCACAGGTAGGAGATGCAGGTCTAATTGATAAGTAATTGTCCTGCTCAGCTTAATTGCTACTCTTCAAAAAGAGAAAAATGAGTATGTTCCCCTTGTTTTTAGAAACAATTCAGCACAATTCAAATCAGGATATAGAACATTTGGTTCTAAATGTGACCTTTTCATGGTGGCAAGAGTGTGAATCGGTTATTTACATTATGCAGTCTGCCGTGGGACCACAGCAGCTAAAATACATTCATATTCTGTACATTCTTAAGAATGCAACATACTAATTTGCTAGTCAACTGGGGTGCTCTAATGCTCATTAATTTTAAAAATTTCAGGTGTATTTTCTTTCATTTGTGTCCACCTCTGAGCTGAAAATATTTTTTCTCTTTTATCCACTCTGCATGGCAAGCTGCCTCCTTGGATGATTACATATTCTTCTTCTCCATGATCACTACAGCCTTTCCTTTCTGACCATCAATCATTGTGCGATGAAATTTGTTGATCGGGTTTATTTTGCAAATGATGCAGTTTGCAAAGTCCCAGGTTCATAGTCATTTTCCATTGCTGTCTAGACGAGACTAAAATTCTCAATCAATCAACACTTCTAGATTAATTTTTGCCTTTCTGTGAAATACAAAAAAAAGTGGATTAAGAGTTAAATTAGGCTTCCTGGCTTATGTATTTATTAATCAATCAACCTTCCACATAATACTAAATTAATGTTTATGGTACAATATTCGCATACCGATTTCTGTGCCTGCCAGCTCGAAAATAGTGCTGTGCCGAAGCAAGATTCTATCTGCTGTGAACATTTTTATAATGAGCTGCAGCCCTGGAAACATAGAAACCTATTTAAAAAGTGACCTGAATAATCTCTCAGGAAAATTAAATGGGCAAAAGATCATGAATAAGAAGTAAATATATATTTAAGTAGCATTTAGATCGCCTCTAGTTTTTACTGTACAATTCTTGGCTTTATTAATATAAACTACATCTGGGTAATTTGGGAAGGAGTTCCGGGGATTTTGCAACGTAGAGATCCTCTTCCTTTAAACATACATGTAGCCCAAATGTCCGCATCACATTTCTTATTGTTAGGAGTATCAAATGTTTTTAGTGCCCAGGAAATGGTGCTAAATACGCTTGTTTACGCAATATGTTGATTTTCTCTAACAATGGGATATAGAGCCGAGGTTAGTTACCTAAAGTGCGGTTCCCCAGACCAGAAGCGTTGATATCATGTGGGAACTTGTTAGGATGGCTGAATTTCAGATTCTAGATCTTCTGAATCAAAATCTGCATTTTAACAAAATCCTAGGCAATTTGTATGTACATTAATGGGTGAGAACTGTTGGGGTAAAAAATGGGGCTGGGGGTGGGAGTGTGGAGACCATGGAGAGTATGAAGTGAAGGATAGAGGTGGTGAAAAGCAATAGTGGACAGACATGTGCTTCTCACCTACTTCCCGTCAAGTTGTGAGGGTTTGTGAGGACTCTCTTGTGCTGTCTTGCCTTTATATCCGGTGTTCAATAGAATGCATGTGTTTAATGGTTGAGTAGATTTGAAAGTGAGCTTATAATTATGCACTCACAGAGCAAATTTATATGGCTTGCATTCCATTTTCTAATGTACTGTCTCCTGAATTTTAGCATGACCTTGAATGAGAAATTGTGTGGATAGTGAAAAACCCAAGGGTTTTGTGGCTACACAGACCTAGGTTTTAACTCTAACCCTGATAATGTTATTAATTGTGCTAATAGTTTCTTTCTGTGTAAAATAGGTAAAATTGCTGTGCCATCCTTAAAAGTCAAGATGGATTGCGTGAGATGATGCCCAGGAAGCAGGAAGTTCAGCGGCCAGAACCGAGTATGTGTCTGACAAATGTGTCTTTGCTTCTCTTTTTCTACTGATCATTCATTTGTCTAGCCCATCTCTATTGTCATTTAGATATAAATATATGTGTATACAAGTCTGTCTAACTATCTGCCTATCTATTCATTCAACGGTCCATCTGTATATCTGTCATCTATTTATTGAACCTTTTTCTTTCATTCCACCCATCTTTTCTTCTGTCTTCTGATGTCACGAATCATTTTCTGCCTTCCCATTAGGCATGCCACCTCCACTATCTCCACTTTCCCACCTAGTCAAGTGAAGACATGGAGGCAAGTCATGTACTTGGGAAGAAGTGCTCCAGACAGCTGAGCTTGCAAGGTACTGACTGCTATCGTATTACCTAATATTATGTGCGCAGAATATCCAGCTTCATGGGTCGCTACTTTCTTCCTTCCTAGAAGATGATTGGCACTTCCCAGAGCCCATCTTATCCTTTCCTGAATGTTCTTAGGGGGGATCCACTGGCTGAATAAAATGGGCATCAATCTGGATTCCATGTTGCCAAGTACGTTTCTCTACCCACTTGCCCGCCTTTCCCTACTTACTTCTATACCCATGTTGGGTGTACCCATAAGTACCAGTGAGGAGGGTGAGACTTGGTTTAGGCTCTTGTTAACATTTAGGCTCTAGACACAACCTGGATAATATTAGACTCCTGATTCCCCTCCTTCTGTTCCGAGGGTATAGGGAGGAATGAAGAGAACAGCAGCCTTGTGCTGTGTTCTTACAGGGAAGGCTCTTGAGCCCGGGTGTCCTCAGGCAATCGCTATCAGAATCCTGACATTGAGAGAACAAGATTTTGATCTTGAAACTGATCTTTCAGTATGAACTGGAATTATTCCCCACTGAGCCAAACTGCTCATTTATCTTGTATGTGACAAAAATCTGCTCCAGCATATGGTTTCACCTTTGATAGGAAAAAAACGTCATTTTAATTGCTAGTTAAGACTGCTGGGTTACTTTAATTTGCAGGCTCTTTATTAACTGTGATCTATTTCATTTAAAGCAGCAATAAATGAGATTTGGTGTTAGCCTCCCAATTATTAAAATTCACAGGCACTGTTAGAAGACTTGAGGTCACCCTTTTGAGACTTGGAGACATTTAGATGAAAGAATTTAGCGTACTTTAAGTGTAGGCAGAGTTCTCATGCATAGTAGGTTCTTAATAAATATTTGAAAACTTGAAAAGGAAGATGTGTACACCCTTGTCCTACATTTCCTTTAATATTCTTGTTCCCACAGGTAGGGGGTAGGGCATGACTTCTTCTCATTAAGTCTCTCAAATTGAAACATGTGTGTCAGCAGTTGCTTAAAATATCTACTTCAGGTATTGAAAGCTGTACATTTGCTTATAGTGAGTTAATCTAGCCAATTCCTTATTCTAGTTTTACTTAGGTAGAGGCAAGCAGGAGCAGCAGCTACTTCAAATAGTATGCCTCTTGTGAACTAGAGACTGAATAACAGTTTATAACCTGTGGGATGTAAGTTCTATTAAAGTAGCTTAGAAAGCAGACAACATGTTTTTGATGGAAAGAATACAATCCTAGAACCCTTGAGACCTGTGTTCTTGTCCCATTTCTATTCTTCACTGAATTGCTCAAGTAACCTTGAGCAAGTCACTTACCTCTCTAGGTCTCCATTATGTTACCTGCAAAATGTGAGGCTGGAGATGAAAATCTTGTTTAGGTTCCATGGAGTTTTGAAGCTGTATTATTCCCTTTCATATCCCAGTCAGGCCTCAGAACCTGGATTCTCACTTGGGTTTTATTACTAACTTGCTTTTTAAGTCAGGTCAGACATTCTAAGTCTTTAGTTCCACATGTGTCACTATAGCTTTGCGAGGGATATTCCTGGGCGTTATTTTAGCCTTTAACTGGTTCGTTGAACCCATTTTAAAAAGAAACTATGAGAATCTTAAATGTGCTGTATCTATATGTTGCCTAGGTTACCAGAAGAGACAGAATACAACTTACCTCCTTGTAATGACTCAGAGATGTTAGTTGAACCTGGGACATTGCACTGATGTGTTTTGACATGCACATGCCCTTAAAGTCAGGGAGGTGTCTCAGCCCATTACCTCAGTCAAGGACACAGAATTGTCATAGTGTTTCATTTCTTGGTTTTGTTCCTTGTTGTCAGTTGTCATTTCTTATGCTGTTGGTTACCAGGGGAATGCAGGTAACTAAACTTAACATCAATGACCTTAAATTTACACATCATACTAAACCCAGGGCTTCTGACTTGAGGGAAACTCCAGTTCTTTTTCTTCAGAGCAAAATTCATGGACTTATTGACAATAATTCCCTTTGCAACTTTCAGGCCTTTTAAGCTGATTTATTTGGTTGATGACGGTGACTTGAATGTCTAGAGTTGCCAGAAGTAGAAGTTGAGGGTGGAAGGAATTCTTATATATGACTGTATGCAAATATATATTTAGTAATATATCATATTCAATATAAAAAGCACCATATTTTAAAAATCTTTTAAATTTTATGTAGCATTTAGCACAGTGTCCTGTATGTAGTAGACAGCTAATAAATTTTGTGAGAATGCAATCTGAATTTGGTCATGTGGGTTATAGATCCCAATTCACATATATGTAGTGGTCATTTAATTTTTAAAAATGTATTATGAAGGGATTATATATGTCCTGAGATTTCAGTCCTTCCTGGGTTATGGCTACCAATGGGAGCACTTTGACCCAAATTTCACTTGTACCAAGATGTGTACACAGGACTTTGAATACTTCAGAAATTCCCCAGATGTGCTTAACAGCATGCCTATTACTGCCAGATGCTAACGCAACCTCTCAACTTTAACAAGGCAGCCTCTGGGTTTTGCTACATTTACAGATTGGAGTCCTGGGCTGGGGTGGGGGAGAAGGCAGCTGATTATATTTTATTATGAAGTAGAGAATGACTGTTGCCCTTTCACTTCTGCCTCACTCTTCTCCCCACCTTTATCATCATCATCTCATTATCCTCCTCTTCTTCCTCCTCGTTATCATCATTTTTGGTACAAGTAAGACGGGAGTTTCCCTAAGCAGCATGGCTTTAGGAAAATAGCATTTTCAGTTGGGTTGCCCTCCCCTGGCCCCACAAGGCTCTCTCTACAGGCCTCTGTCAGTGTGGGCTAAACCGGGAGACAAAGTCAAGTCAGAGAACTTGTGCTGCAAACGCTGCAATGCCGACGCTTTCCTCTGGCCCGTGCTCCTTCTGTCTGCCTTCCCTTCCCTTTGATGAGGTCTGTAAGAGGCAGTTCCTTAGTAGCTCTTCCAGGTAAGTTCTTGACGCACTCGCCCTGCCAATTCACTAGACGTGCCCACATATGTGTGACTATCAGCTTAGGTTCTGCTGGGATACAAAATTATGGAATCTCAAGCATGCTGGATATTGTATATTTCACACAGGAGCTCATCCAGGAGGTGACATATCCACAATATGGGTAACCTTTGAAAACGCAGGCTTCGAGGGACAGTTTATGTGTTATTCAGACCTTTATTTTACCTTTGCTATATCATGTCCTAGTGCTGCTTCTGGATGAGTTCGTGCTTTCTGAACTCCTTCACCAATCAATGGGCAGAAACAGGGAAAGCAGCTTAGATATCATTTTAGCAAGATGTATGGTGAAAGAAGACAGTAAGACAATTACATGTAATCTTTGAAATGTTCAATGAAATGTTTGAAATCAGTGGCAGAGTTTAGCTATCCTTCGACCCCTTGTTTCCCCTGAGCTCTGGACCAACAGTAGATAGAGTATATAAGCACTTATTTGTCCACGTAAACACCAGTTGCCAAATGTTCTTTACATTCCACCTGCAATATGGCGGAAAGATGAAAGACTAACTCCTGTTGCTTTTTCATTTCTCAGTAACTGTTCAGAAACTGTCTCTGTTATGGTTCCATTTTGTGGACTAGACATGGTAAAATTTCAAAAGCAAAGTAAAAATGTTAGTGGAAAAGATCCATATGAGTGTGTGTGTGTGTGTGTGTGTTCTACTGTCCACAGCTGTCATCTGTTTGTAAAGATGTTCTTAAAGGTGCAGACAAATCCAACGCATTACTCATAATACTCTTAGGCATTTAGCCTTGAGCCATACTCAGAATGACCTTCTCAAATCCAATAAACGGTAGCTCTATGACTATTTTATTACATGGTGTGATGCTCGTAGTCATAAGTGGTTACCCTGAACTTTGGCCCCTTTTTGGTTTTCAAAGTCATGAATCAATGAACTTGAAGTGATGTATATAGAGAAAGGCTGCTCTAACCTGTTCCCTAATGGTTTACCTTCGTATACTTTCCTGAACAGAAATAAAAACTTATTCCACAAAATGGATATATTCCCATTGTAACTAGTAGAGAAGAAAAGGGAGGACAGAAGAATGAAATTTAGAGGGATCATATTTCAAATAAATATCTTTGAGTTCTCATAAAAACACTAGGCTTTATGATGGTGAGGTGGTTCCCTAAAAATGCCTCCCTGAAAACATCTGATTTTTATGGATCTTTATCAACCAACCAACCAACCAACCAACCAACCTGTTAAGCAATGAGTGTGTTTGAGCACTTATTATATGTTCAGGATTATTGAATCTCACCGATGGATGAATGATTTTATCTGATGAATATTTATTGGCTGCATTCTCTGTATTAATAAGGCATAGACGAGGTATTGTCAACACACAGGGCATAGACACTACCCTCAAGAAGTTCCTAGTTTATGAAACCATGAAAGCATAGTTTCAATACTATATTATAAGTATAGCAATAGAAATATTTTTAGGGAACTGTGAAATTCATTCATTTGCTCATTCAGTTAACTTCTGCAGTGCTGTAGCTAGGGTCTGCAAATAACAATGTTAAACAAGACAATTAGTAACTTTCCTCATGGGCTTTATATTTTCATGAGAAAGAAAGGCATTAAACAAAAAAGGAAACAAATAAATGCATTAAATAAATAAATGCATTTAAATCAATGACAAAAAAGTAAGTTTCACAAAATTGTGATAGGCACCATGAAGGAAAGCATGAGGGTTTATAAGAATGTCTCTCAAAGGTTCCTACAGGTACTCACGCAGTGAAGCTTTGCTTTGAGCTGCCAAGTATCTATACACCGGGGAATGTGTTTGACCATGAGTGGGGTCATCAAGATATGAAAGAACAGTAAGGCATTGCAGTCCTCGGTGTGACTGCACACAACTGGAATATGTAGTGGGAAGGGTGCTAAGAATTAGTTGATCTGGCCTCCAGCCTTGACTTAGATACTAATGACCTTATGACATAATTGAACATTTCTGGGTATCAGTTTTCTCATTTGTAGCCTGAAAATCACAGTAGACTGAAAGAGTTGGACTGGGCCATTTGTCAAGCCCTGTCTAACCATAAAATTCAACATTCCCAGTAGGATAAATAATTTTCCACCTCTCTGTAGAAAGGCCAATTTCAAAATATCAAATATGAAAATTTTCATATTTTAGTGACAAATATGAGCCTGTGAGTGTGTTTGGTAAAGCTTAGAGCACTACACACTATAACTGATGAAGGAATTAGGCTAAATAGACTAATATGCGCATGCTCAGACCTTCTTTGTATAGGATTTGGAAGTAAGCCCAGTTCAGCAAATGCAGCTCTGCTCCAAAGACCTTGTGCCTTCTATGGGTCATAGGTCTGCCCACGTTTTAAAGGTTTGATGGAGGAACCACCTGTTTATCTCACATTTATGCATTTACCACCATTGGGGAAACTAACAGTGGATGTCCCAGGGTGGAGCAGAAAAGAGCAGAAGGAATGGATGAAGGTTCAAGGTATAGTGAGTTGAGCACTGGGACTAGGAATTTGAATATTTGGGTTCCAGTCTAGGTTTTGCCACTTTCCAGCCTTGACTCACTAGGCAAGATCCTAAATCTTGTGCCAGTGCCGTCTGCATGTAAGTAAATCGTAGAAGTTACCCTGAATTAGTCGTGTTCCAACTTCATATTTAGCAGCAGATCATCTTTCTAATTAAATCATGCATGAAACTCCAACATGCCTGTTCAATAAAAGTGAAGTGACACTGGTTAAGGGAAGGATTGAAGGCTTGTAGCCCCCTAACTGGGTCTTTCTCTCTCATTTCTGAAACAGCTCAAAGGCAGAAAGCTAGGGCTTCTGGAAATTCAGTTTGGAAGCCACTGGACTATTGTATTGATGACAATCGGGTAACATCAGGCACGGTCCTGTGAAGTCCTCATCGTTGCCAGCTTACACACTAACTTTCCCCTAGTTTCTGCTAACTTATTAAATAAGAGGAAATGCAAGAAGAGCATTTCTTTCTTGAATGATTTCTGAGCTCTGGTGGCTTTTGAGTGCTGGAGAGGTCGACCGCAGTTTCGTGCCTGACTTCATGCCTCATATTCCAGCCACTCTTCTCTAAGTGAATGCTGGCTGGCATTTGGGACAATCTGGAGGGTTAATGACAACCCACACCAGTGATTGAATCCTGCATTAGGTAAAGACGCTGTACAGACTGCGGAACACTTGACTTATGCAAATATGACCTTACACAGATTGTTCTACGAGGCTTATAATAACATCTTAGAGATGGAAATTTTCATTATGTGGTGAGTGGCTGATTGCTGCGAAGCCAGGGTGCTGGGCAGGCAGCAGACTCCACAAGGCCGGAGTCTTCAGCCTTTGCTTTCATGTTGTTCTGTTTTCCCCATGGATTTTTGCTCTGGCTGCATGTGTTATTTCAGTATCATTTGTGTTATTACCTCTTTTATGGCCTTCTAACTGTGATTGAATGGAAACCAAGCAATAGCAAGGGGTACATTAGAAAGAAAAAAATGAAAGTTTAAGGAGGCTTAAAAGTGCCAAAGCCTTTATTCCATTTTGTGTGGATTTCCTTTGGCTACCTCAACATTGAAAATTATTATGTGGAAAAGCACATGCATAAAAGAGCATGTAAAATTTTCTGCACATGGTGTAATGCTTGAGTCTAGGTCCGGGAGATAGACAGATTTCTTCCTGGTACTTACAAAGTCCTACAGTTCACTATTACTTTTCATAATTAGTAATATTTCCATTTCATAAAAATAGCTTCTGCTTTGATATTACTATAGATTTTTTTGAGTACTCGCAAAAGCAGAATCTAAATAAAAAAGTTAACAGTAAATGCAGATGAAGGATGAAAGTTTAAAATGTGTGGGATAGATACAAAGGACAATTAATACAAAGAATCGTTGTAAATTGATGTAAAGGGAAAGTGCAAGATTTTTAACATGACACTGTGATTGGCTATGGGTGGTTCAATAGAATTAAAATTTATACCAGTGTTCAAAATGTAAAAGTGAGAGGTTGGAAAAGCTAGTGTAGTGATAAAAGCAGCAAAAACTGTCCTAAAATGTTATGCATAATTATAAGGACATAATGGCATTGCACATAACACATTTTTATCATGAATAAAATTGGGCTATGAAATTATATCCAAAGGAATGTTTGAAAAGCAAGAAAAACATTGTTCGTAGTAAAGATCACAAAAGCTAGCCATGCATTTTTTTTTTCTTAAGGCTTAATGTGTTCACTCAATCTAATACAAGCACTTGCTTATCATTTAGAACATCTACTTGAAGGCCTTGGCAAGGCTGCATACATTTGCGTTTGAGCCAAATGTGCATCATAGGATAGCCTGAGAGTAGAATGAGTGTGAAAAGGGATGTGAGTGTGGATCAATGTGCTTAACCCAGGACAGGCTTGGAAGGCAGTGTTTTCATCTTCTGAGATCTTTGGCATTGAATAACCTTCATTCTATTGGCTGAATGTTGCCTGAGCCTCTCTTTTCATTCTGTGAGTTTGTATTTTTATTTTCTTCGCTTTCAGGTGCTTATAGGTTCTCCCACATTGACTGCTTGCATGACTGTTGGGCTCATATGTACTTGGAGTACACCTGGATCATTTTGAGAGAGACCTTACTTAGGTTTTCTAAAATGAAAGCTTTGTTTATTAACTTGTTGCCCACATCACCCACTTCTGTCTAGAAGTTGGGGCTGCAAGACCTCTGATGTTTTAAGTTCATACTGCCTAGGCCAGTCTTCAGTCTCAGAACCCCACTGACCACAGTTAAACTTGCACCTGCATGACTCTGTCTGATCACCTGGGAATTTGGTCCCCCTGCCTTGCCCCGTACCTAGAACATAGAAGGAACTCAACACCTACTCTTTGGATGAATGGAAAAAAAGTGTTATGGTTAAACATACAACTTTTCCAATAAAACCCTTCATGGCTAAATACTATCGAGTAAAAAGTGATAGATGTGAGAACAATTGCAGCAATGTCCATTTGTTGAGCGTTTACTGCATACCAGGTATGTGCTAAGCTTTATACTCATTTCATCTCTACAACAACCCTAATAGGAAGGTATTATGATTTTCATTTTATAGACAAGTAACAGTATTTTAGTTTGGACAACAGCCAGCAAGATAATATAGTTGTTGTAGTCAAGCTTGTGCATTGGAGATTACAGAATAATTTAGTAACTGTAATTCTACTTCCTTGCTTGCCTCTGGACCTGAGAAATGGAGGAGCAGACCACCACAGTCACTACCTGGGCAAGCTTTTCTCTCAGAACATAAGGCCACTTGGCCATTTGTTTTTGGCTTTACCACTTTGGGTGACATGGTTGTTTTACATATTTCTCCATTTTAAATTGCAAACCCTGCATAGATGTTTTTTTCAAAATTAATTTAGTTTAATCAAACATATTCCTGGTTCCTAGCATGTTTCTTTGTTCAAACGCAACCATTTCAAGCTGATTTACTGCTGAACTTGGATGAATCAGCTGTATTCTTGGAGTAAAAATGTTGCCTCTTGTTCCTTCAACAATGCCCTTGAGTGCCCTGTGAGACATAAATAGCCAAAAGGCATCCTGTCTTCCTGGAATGATATGTAGAGGTAGGGAGGCAAGATTATTCTAGAACAGTTTCAGGGGGAATGTCTCTTTCTTTCTTATTTGTTCTCTCTCTCTACATCACATATTTGGAAGCACCAATCCCATTAGCAATAAAAAAATCAATCATACTGAAAACAGTTGTGGTCAGAATAACTACAGGGAACAATTCTTCAAGAAATGCCACTGCATGTCAAAACACAGGCTCCATGAGTGGGGCAGTAGTTTACTCCTAAAGCATTTGAATTTACCTCATATCCTCCAGCAGTATATAAATAGAAAGTCCTCTGCCTCCTAATTTTAAATCAGAAATTGTTATTAAAGTTAACAAAAAAATCAGCTCAAATTTATTTTCTGTCACGAGTTTCATGCAGATTTTTAGTGACTTATAAAAATTACCCTGAACTATGGGCCTGTAAAGGAAACTCACAAACAGATGTCCTGAGTAAATTGAGAGACACTGGGTTTCTAGAAAACATGTTTCAAACAGTTGGCTCAGGAATAGGCACACCTTTTAATTACACTGAACTTATGATAGGTCAACATTTCAAGGTTTATCTGAATTGTGCGTTACCTTGAGCACTGTCATCACGCAAAGGGCAATCATTGACCTTGAAAAAAGAGAGCTAATCATGAAAAGCAATTCAGCAATTGGCCATGTCACTAAATAACTGAGAAGAGAGAGAGAGAAATCATGGTTTAAAAATGTGAATCTAATGATTCTGTGTAAGTCCTTTATGTTTCTTTAAGGTGAGATGCATGTGCACTGAGCCATCCATATTTTCTTTTCAGCTTTCCTTGGACTGTATTTAGTAACTTGGTCTGTGGCCATATCTTTGTTGTGTGGAGTAAACTGGCATATATGGAAATGAAGCTTGCTAGCAGTATGCCATGCATAGTAGACAACAAATGAGTGTTACATTGATTTAACCCTAATTTCATTGGGATCGTGCTCCAGAGAAGTGTGCGTTGGTGGCACCACAGCTCGGAAACTCACCTGCACATAAAAACTCATGATATGACTTTCCCTGTTTTTTAATCTTTTTTATATAAAACTCTTTCTTACTTTCTCTTTGTTGAGAAAATCATCCTTAATATAGAAAGAGAATTGTCTCACATTATTAATTATTTTTTTTTGAGGCACAAAATGATTTTGTGCATCTTCTTCCCAGGACTGAGAAATCCTTCTTGTTGTTAAAACTGTGGATTATATAAATGGGTCCTTAAATAATGTACTGTCTTTGGAAAGTGCATCGCTCTGCATGTATGAGGCGGGCAGGCAGTGGAGGCATCCACTGCATAGTCACAGGTGAGGTTTT
Source organism: Hipposideros armiger (assembly GCF_001890085.2). Taxonomy (NCBI): domain Eukaryota; kingdom Metazoa; phylum Chordata; class Mammalia; order Chiroptera; family Hipposideridae; genus Hipposideros; species Hipposideros armiger. The sequence goes on along the minus strand of NW_017731758.1, from coordinate 922,168 downwards.
CTTCCCCACGTACTGTCCCCACACACCACCCACTGAAAAGTGCCCATAAGAGCTCTCTCAGTTCCGACCTTACTTACCTCTCTGACAAGGCATCTGAGAAGATAGACTTGTAAGAATTCCTGCCAAGTAAGCTACAGAATGTAAAGTGGTGTATGAATATGTAATAGCAGCCATTATCCGTTGATGCCCCTGTCTTTGGAAAGAATCATTTCATTCACTGTGGAGAGAATGAGGGGCAATTTGAAATGGCCTGAGGTAAGTGGCATTTCATATATTGCCAATCAAATTAACCTTGAACCTTTCTCTGCCACTTAGAATTCTTCTTCTTCTTCTTCTTTCTCCATCACTGAAAATTAAGATGATGAGTATAAAACCACTTTTCGCTCTACAATATTGCACTTTATCCTCCTTTCCCTCCCCAGGGAGGAGAGAGATGAGCGGTTCTGTGCGTCAATCAAACTGATTGAGACTTACAGTGGGGAAAAGTGAGACTTTGTCACCAAGTCCAGAAGACACTGCAGTCTGTCGGCTTCAACATAGTAATTACTTCTCTGTCCTCTCCTTCCTTCCAGCATTTGATCCGAAAATGCAGGCTAATTTGAGCTAGGAAGCATCATCCTAGATCAGAGCTGCTGAGCATAAACATGAAAGTCTAGAAGAGCATGGATCTGGGGCTGTTTCCTCTCCTGATTCTCACACAGAGAGTTTAAATCTTTGCTAGCTAAAGTAGATCTCTTTGGAGCTCCTGGTTGATTTTGTATTTATCTGAGGAGAAAGCAGCCATTGTGTGGATGTATGCAGTAGTAGACTATTTAATCCCAGTCTTTTGTAAATGAGCATTTAATAATCATGTACATTTTCAATAAAATTGTAGGCAAAGTCACACACAAATGCTGTGAACATACACATCTCCCATTTTCAGTCTGGTCTCCCTAGTTCTAATAGACATATCAAAACTCTACCCTTTTTAAACAGGACAAGTCTCACCCCTAAACCATCATTCTGCTGGTTTGAATAACTATTTTAACCCAATCATACCCTATCATTTCTAATCCCCATACCGTTATTTGTGCTGTTCCCACTGGACGGCCCATCCCTCTATCTCAACATCTGCCATATCTAACCTCATTACATAACCTCAAAACCCAATTTCAATGCTATCCACTATCCAATAATTTTTTGTTTTGACACCCTCCCACCCCCAGAAGTGATTTCTTCCTTCTTTTGAACTTGAATAGCACGTTGTTTCTACTTCATGGCAGTTATTATATCATATTCTGTACTATAGCCTTATGGCTGTTGTATTCCTTCTTCTAAATTCTAAGATCTATAAGGCAAGTGCCATCTTTGATTATGTGTTTCCCACATTGTGGCAGAAGTATTGAAAAAGGCTTACAAGGGGTTTACAGAAAAATTAAAAAAAATAGATGAGAAAAATGAGGCCAAGGAATTTTTTTTGTAATTTGATAGTATCTAGCACAGGGCCTTAGAGCAGTGGAGTGGGACCTTGTGAGCCCCTGGATGGAGGCGCTCTGTGGCCAAAGTGCAGTGCAGCTGCTGGCCGGCAGCCAGGATTTTCTCAAGCACGCCAGGGCTTGAGCAGTGTATTTTGTCACTGACATTCGTCTACTGTATAGCTATTTCTGAGCAAATCAATGTAATAAGCATTAAATAATGTGCTTTTACCTCTAGAATCTGCCTCCAATGAGGTAAAATAAAGTGGGAACAGTAAGACCACTTTATTCGTCTTGGCATTGGATACCAAGTCTTGATCTTGGTATTGGATAAAGTGATACACTGATTGGCAAACAAGAGCCAATTCTTGTTTGGGGACTAGATTGAGCAGATATGTACAGGCAGCACCCAAAATAGTGTGTGTGTGTGTGTGTGTGTCTGTGTGTGTGTGTGTCTGTGTGTGTCTGTGTGTCTCAGCTGGATTAGAAGGGTCAGGTCAAAGGTTTCTGAGGAACTGTATACTTACTTGTTGCTCTCACCAAGACTGAGAAATATCAGAATGAGAGAGGTAGATAAGATGGTATTTTTATATGTATATTTATGTCATTGTTTTCTCTTCTAAACACTAATCCACTGAAAGTTAGGATGACCAAATAATTTGTTTTCTAAACTGGTGCATTTCTGAGAGCAAAAGGTGACACTGCTTTTCCTTGGGACAGCAGGCATGGTCCCAGGCAAGCCAGGACAGGTCGTTTCTTTCTTATGGTGACTGATCTGCATGTGCACCAATCAACAAACCAATGTGATACTGAACTTTCTCTAATAATGAAAATACTTTAGGTTCATCTTTAATTGCTTCTAGATAAATCTGGTTCTAAGAAACATAGCTTCTCAGAATCACCTCTGGTCAATACCCGTGATCCCATATATTAGGTCCACACACTTTCTTATAGTGTTTTCCAGACACTCATAGGAATGTTGAATTACCTCATTGAGTTCTTATGTATTTCCTCTGTGACTTTTTTCTTCCTCTTGTCTTCCCTCTGAAGAATAGAGGTGTGATTATTTTCCCATTGTCCTGGCTCTTCGTATTTTCACTTCAAGGAAGTTGTATTATGACAAACATCGGTATAATCTATGGCTGTGCTGTTGATAACTTTCTTTGGCCAGTTAAAACTCAGTAGGGCTTGAGGTGAGATTGATTAAGCTAATCAAGAGGCTGAATGTGAGAGGGTCTATTTTCACTACCCTTAAGGGAAATTAATAACAGCAGCTTATTAGAGTCCATTAATTTGGTTTGGGTAGAATATGCTGATATAAGGGTGGCAATTCAAATGGTAAGTATGTCTGATAAAAAAAAAGTTTCCCTCCAAAACTTTGTCCACATTGACAAAGAGAAATATAGAGTTATTTATCTGGAAAATCCATGTTGAAAACGTTTACTACCAACGATTATAATTATACTGCCTGGAATCACTGGTATTGATAACTAACATTGATTAAATCCCCTGAATTATTGCCTAAATCTTTATTTCATTTATCTAGTGTAGAAAATAATGCATAGGTGCTCTGCATAATCTAATGCTTGGCACTATGAATGAGTCTACTCAAAAGGTTTCCAGTCTCTTAAAATTTTACCCCCATTTTTGGACCAGAGAGTGGGGACAGTAGTACTCAAAATTCTAAGGATGGTATTTGGAAAATAAGAGTGTGGCACTTCTTTTTCTTTACCTTATTAGAATTTTGAACCAAAAAAAAAACTGTTTATCTTACCATCTGAGAGCAAGCTGGAAACAACTGGAACTCAGGAACTCAGTGTTTTCTTGTTGTCTCTGTTGCTTAGGAAAGGGGAGACAGCTGCACTGACGTCTTACCTGCCAAGAAAGCATAATAGTCCACACATAAAAAGCATATTAGTTGTTTTACAGTATACAATAACCTGTAAATGGATACTGACTTACTATAAAAACATTGATCCCTGTACAAAATGTCTCAATAGGTTTATTGTGGTTGCTTCAGATCAAGGATCAAATCTGGTTGCATAAGAGATAGGTACGGCTTGCCTACTTAGGTTATTGCCGCCTGACTCGGAGCTTCCCTGACTGCCAAAAATTGGCTGATGGTAGACGCTTTAGAAACATGTCAGAAGAAGCAGAGAGATGGGCTCTGACAGCATGCTCCCTTAACAGTGGCACAGACAAGGGCTGGCAGGGAGCATCCTTTCTTTTGTGTAATTATATCTGGGGAGCTCCAGCAAAGCATAATAATTTTTGTGCTTTCATTTTTAAAAGCCAAATGCTCTGAACATTTCATGCTCAGTTCATAATCAGTTTTCACGTTTTCCATTACTCAGAGGAAATGGGAAGCCTGGATTTTAGATACAAGCAATCAAAAATGGTTATTCCCTTTTTATATGTTGCTGTTGATTCTTAGTTAACAGTGTACAAAACAAATTGGAGGCTACAGTAAGGAGAGTGGAAGTGGTCTAGGGGATGATGTCAACTCACAAACAATGGGAAAGAGAAAAGTTTCTGTCTTCAGTTGGAAGAAAAATTGGTGAGGACTTTGTTATTTAGGAACATAGTCACCTCTGGATTCCCATGCATCTAATTTCATCCTGTGTCTGTTTTGGACAAGGACTAACATCAAAATGGTGATGTTTTAATTCCACTCAATTTGCTAGGTAAATTTAAATATGTTAATTATTTTTCTCTGAGCAATTTTCTCCTTTGTAAAAGTTATGAAGGAATTAAGTACTTCTTATAATGTGTCTTGCTTCTTCAGTTGGACAGACTCCTTACATACTCCTTTCTAAAATCGCAACAATAAACACAACTAGATTTTCAAGCAAGGAAAGGAACTTTAGTTTAGCATCTGGCTGCTCATTCTCTGAACAAGCATGTACTATGTTTTTTTTTTTTACACACTTAATTCCTGTGAATGAGATAAGAGGAAAAGTTTGGAACCAGTTCCTCAAGCAGCTTAACATCTGATAAGGGAGAAAATTGTGCAAGATATACTTGCCACTATAATAGAGAGATGAAATTCGACAAAAGAGGTACAGATCCAAACTTAGATGTTTTTAGGTACTATTTCTATCCAGGCCAGCTACAAGAGATTTGTGGAGGAAGAGGCATTTAGTCTGGGATACATTCAAGAATGTATTTACAATTTAGACACCTAGTAGTGGGTCAGTTATCTAATAGTTATGTATTCGTTATCAGTTTCTATTAGCTGCTATTATTAGTTATGTATTGCTGCATAACAAATTACTCCAAAAATTTAGTAGCTTAAACCAATAAACATTTACTCTTTCCCAGTTTCTGTGGGTCAGGAGTTGGGAGCATCTTCGCTGAGGGTTCTGCTCAGGGTCTTCATGAGGCTGCAGTCAGTCTGAAGGCTTGATGGGGGCTGGAGGGTCTGCTTCCAAGATGGCTCATTCTCATGGCTGTGGACAGGAGGACTCAGTTCTCACCATGTGGGCCTGTCCATAGGACTGCCCGAGGGTATTCATGACATGGTACCTGGCTTTCCCTAGAGCTAGCAAGCAGCATGTGTGTGTGGGAGAGAGAGACAGAGAGAGAGAGAGGACACTCTGGAGGACCATTTTATGACTCAGTTTCGAGGATCATTATCATCACTTCTCTTTCATCCTATTTGTTAGAAGTGAGCCACTAAGTGCATCCCACATTCAAAGAGTGGAGATTAGGTTCCACCTCTCAAAGGAAGGAGTGTAAAAAACTTAGTGAACATATTTCTAAAAACGTCTAAAACATAGTTCTAAAAACAATGGGGTTGGGAAAGATAAGGGGAGGCCATCCAACTTAGGGGAGGGGTTAGGTTGTGGTAAAGATCAATACTTGGAGATATGTGCGGGGAACTTGAAATAATCCAGTTTAGAGAACTTTAAGCTAAATTATAGTGGGAAATAAAACAAGAAATATAGAGGGAAAGCATTTAGACACTAAAAGGCAGGACTGAGAATCATGAAAGCTTTTCAGCAGGGTAGAGGCATAATTATAGCTATGTTTTAGGGAGATAAGTCTTGTAGCAGTAAGAATAGAGGTTGGAAATGTGGAGAGAGTGAAAGAGGGGACCAGTTAGGGGGCCACACTGGTCAAGCAGGGGAATGGACCTGGAAGAGGATAGTTAGAGCGTGGCTCCAAAACAAATGTTGCTATTCTTTTAGATTCTACATTGTACAAATAACTATAAAGATGAATCCATTTTTATGTGTCCGATCCAACTGTTAATGGAATCTGCCTGTGTTTTAGATGCTATTCCTTATGGAGCTGTTACTGGGTTAGTGAATTGAGCTGTAAGGTTGATGCACGGTAGCAATTCTTTCTGTGCTGATTGAGTGCAGTTTGTCCTGAGGATGGCAATTGCACTTAATGCCCACAGGGCACATTCCTAATTGAGTCTGTCTTAACTGTAGGGAGAGCCTGATGTTATTGCTAGGCTAGAGCCATCCTAAATTGGAATGCTTCATGGCAAAATTGTACCTTTCTCCCTTAGTGACCAACATCTCCATTACCAAGTATTACGTTATTCTTCCATAAGTACTTAAAGTGTTCATTTACTCAACTTGTATATTCATGTAGTTCCATTTTCAATATAGAAGCTGCCAGGGGCTTCTTGATGATGTCCATTCTCATCACATAGACAACCCAGGGCACTAAAAAGCCAGGCGTTCAGCCAGGGTCAGAATTCCAATACTAATGCCTTGAGTTACCCCATTGTTCTTTAGGAAATCTAATAATTCCAGACTATAAGTCTCTCTCTCTCTCTCTCTCTCTCTCTCTCTCTCTCTCTCTCTCTTTCTCTCTCTTTCTCTCTCTCTCTCAATTTATCTGAATTTATGAATCTCCAGGAATTTAGCATTTAATTGTGTTCTAATTTTGGGATAAGCCTTAATTCAATTTCTTACCAACTTGATCACAAACTCACTCACAGGATGTATAAACCAGTATTATGTGCATTCTTTTAACTGGGGGTGGAGGGTTTGGTTTGTGCCACATTGTGGGTATTTACTGAACTTAACTGAAGAATATAATTTCAAGGATTGTAATTTATAGCACTTGCCCACCCCCTCCTTTATCTTGGCTGCCTTTTTGACTCTATGTATTGGGTTGTCGGAAAAATCATGACACATGTTTGTGACAGATGGCACTAGTTCAGTTTTGGAAGTACTAGAGTCATTTGCATCTATGTTATTGCTATGTCATTTGACAGCTGACAGTTCTAGCTTCATTCTAAAAAAAAAAAATTGAGCGATTTGGTTCAACTGGAGAGTTTACAACAAGTTGAAGATGGAAGACCAAACTGTGCATTTTTGCTATATTCTACTGTTTTACTTCCATAAAGGGAAGAACACACGTCAAGCTTGTGAAAAGTTGCATAAAGTTTACAGTGACAATGCTCTACAAGAATGTCAGTGCCAATAATGGTTCATGAAATTTCGTGCTGGTGATTTTGATGTCAAGGACGCTCCTCGGTCAGGGAGGCCCACGGAGGTTGATGACAACAAAATAAAGGCATTGATCGAGTCAAACCCACGTTGCACAACACGAGAGAGTGCAGAAACATTGAACATCCATCATTCAAGTGTTCACGACCACCTGAGGAAGCTGGGATATGTAAGCAAGCTTGATATTTGGGTTCCGCATGAACTCAAAGAAGTTCACTTGATGGTGCGTATAAACATCTGTAATATGTCCATTAAATGTGAGGAAAATGATCCTTTTTTGAAGCGACTGATAACTGGTGATGAGAAGTGGATTGTTTACAACAATGTGGTGCACAAATGGTCTTGGTCCCGACGTGGTGATTCACCTCAAACGACATTGAAAGCAGACATTCATCAGAGGAAGGTTATGCTCTCAGTGTGGTGGGATTTTAAAGGTGTTGTGTTTTTCGAGTTCCTACCAAGGAACCAAACAATCAATTCAAATGTGTAGTGTCAGCAATTGGACAGTTTGAACAAATCTATCATCCAGAAGTGTCCAGAGCTTGTTGATTGTAAAGGAGTTGTATTCCATCATGACAACACAAGACCACACACAAGTTTGATCATCTGTCAAAAATTATTGGTGCTTGGCTGGGATGTGTTGCCGCACCCACCATACTCACCTGACCTTGCGCGGTCAGACTTCCACTTGATTCACTCTCTTCAAAACTCCTTGCGTGGTATAACATTTAATTCAGATGAGGCTGTAAATCAGCATCTTGTTAAGTTTTTTGCAAATAAAGACAGGTCCTTCTATAAACGAAGAATTATGAAGCTCACTGAAAGATGGCAAAAGGTTATCGAACAAAATGAATAATATGTCATTGATTGATCTTTGTTCTTTATATAACTAAATGACCTTTGAAAAACATAAACAAAATACATCATGACTTTTCCGACAACCCAATAATAACTAGATGAAAACTTGAAATGATCTTCAATTTCTCCAATGTCCATTTACACGTATATTAATCTACATGGTGATAATGTGCTATTTTGCAAATATCTGTGAATCTGAATATTTGGTAGTTTCTCTGCATTGTTAATTGTTTTTTTTTTTTAAAGATTTTTATTGGGTAATTGGGGGGATGGGAACAGTGATGGGGAATTGGGGGAAGGGGAACAGACAAGTTGCTGTCGTTTTTTGTTCTTCAATCTAGTTGTGGAGGACGCTGCTTCACTGGCCCAAGTTAGCACCATCATTGCGCTCTTCCCTGGCGAGGCAGATCAGTCGCCGGCTTCTGGGCGGCCGCTCACTGCGGCTGCTGGCCACTCACGCTGGCTGCTGGCCAGCGCGCCGGCTTCTGGACGGCCGCTTACTGCGGCTGCTGGCCGCTCACGCTGGCTGCTGGCTACATATGGTAGCCCATGGCAACCCACTGCCACAGGGACTGCAGCCTACGCCGTCGCCAGCGACTCACGGCAGCCCAGCTCCAGGTTGAGCTGTTGTTCAGCATCTTAGCTGTAGAGGGCAGTGTCACTGGCCCTCATATGTGGGATCCGAACCGGGGCCCTCTGGCATCCCAAGCGAGTTCTTAACCATCGCGCCACGCGGCCGGCCCTGCATTGTTAATTGTTAATGTTACCTAGGAGGTAATGCAATGTAATTTATTGCCCATAAGCAGAACTTCCAATATCTTAGATGGTCCTTAGGGTGCGTAAAAAGGTTTAAGCAGTAGAACAAAACCCTTTTTTCATACTGCTTTTTTGTTACTGCTTATCACTAGTGGAGTATTCTGAAGCTCTGAGAATATCTTCCAACTGCTTGAATATCAATAGATACAAACGGGAGGCGAGGGGATTATGACTTGGGCATACCCTTTCTGCCTAGGTCAATGGGTAAGTTGTACAGTTTGCAGGAAACCATGCATAGCAGTTATATTCTGATGGAATCAGAGAATCTTCTAGCACAACTCTTTCATTTCACATGTGAAAAGAGTTGAGTTGCAGAGATATGGAGTAATTTCTCAAGGGTCCTGAGTCCTACCCAATCATCTATGACTTAAACCAGTTTTTCTAGATCCTGTGTTCTATCTGATGAAAAGAAACAAAAGAACCCTTCACTTCTCAAAAAAAATCCCTCTAATCCGCTTCTCTCCGAATCCAACAGTCCAATGCAAACTGAACCCAAGATGAGAAATCTTCCCTTGTTAGTCGTTTTCTTTTTATTTTGGAGAATTTCTTTTATCTTTCAAGTACTTAACTTGCATAGAAGTGGTAGAACCAGCCAACAGGCATCCTCTTCTATCTTCGTGGCCTGTTTCTTACTTTTCACACTTAAAGTAGTGAATATCAATTACCATTTACTAAGTAATCTTACTCAGAATGAATTGTCTAATGTAGAATGGGGTAATGAACATAAGCACTTGAATTAGAGTCAGAAACACAGGAATTTTTTTCAGGTATAAACACTTAAAATATATTTTTCAAACTAAGTATTTTGGAATGTGCTGATGCCATAGCAACGCTGGTTTTTAAAATAATTCCAGAGGTAGTGCAAAAACTTTTATAGAGAATTTGGGCTTTCAGAATGTCCCCTAAGAAGGAGGTGGAGAAAGAGGAGAGGAGGAGGGGAAGAAGAAGTAGTGGAAGGAGGAAGAGACAAAGGAGGAGGAGGAAGAGGAGGAGAAAGAGGAAGAACAAAAAAAGAGTGCTTGAATGATGTAAATGTGGCAAGCAAGCATTTTTCTATATACCAAGCCACAAGTGGATGGGTGTGTCGTTAGTATTATTGTGGTCAATTATAAATAATAAAGTTTATGAGCTTTAATTTTATCTTAAAATAAGACATGTTATTCTGTCATGAATTATATGGTGATCACAGTAGTAGAAAGTTGGAGTGAGCATATCTGAGAAGGTGGACAGCAGGTTGGACGTTGCACACAGAGAACTGGGAATGGCTATGCAGGCTCATACTTAAGAATGGAAAATTTTTAAATGGAAATAATAAATTAGACCACTGTTGTTTCAGGAGGGGCAATCAGGTGCTCTAGGTGTGGAAATCCTTGCAGGCTAGAGGGATATGAGTTACATAATATCAGTGGCAGAGATAAAAGACTGTTCTCAGTTTTATGTAGGAGATGCCACATGGACTTTAAGCTGGAAAAATAGAATATTGGTGAAGTCATAGTTCCAATAGTTTGTCAAGGGATGACCAGGCCAACTAGTTACCCATTCACCTCTCTAGTGCCTAAAACAGTACCTGGCATGCAGTAGGTACTCAAACAATATTTAAAGATTAGATAGAGTAGGCATTTGTTACAGCATTATGGAGAGTCAGAGAGATCTGATAATATTATGGAGGAGCGAGAACTAAATTTTCAAATAGAAACAATATACAATTGTTCACATAGGAACAATATACAAAGTCAAAAGAAAGTCTTAATTTGAAGGTTGTCAAGAAGATGAGTTTAACTGTATTTCCCCAAGAGATGATGACGGTATTTGAGGGCAATGGCATTGGAGGTGGGATGGATGATTTCTGGGGGGTCTGAGAACCCTCAAGCAGTCATGTTTCCTTCTACTGTCAGCTCTAAAACCCATTTAGATACTTTGACATTTTTATGCTTCAGCAGAGTCAAGACCTTGAGGTCCTTTAAAGATTCTTTCCCTGTGAGGCGGCAACCTCTAGCACCATGTTCATGTTCCAAGAAATGCTTAATATTTAACATGCTGCTGATTTCCTTAATCATCTTTCAATATCAGAATCCTATGCTTTATCAGATAAGCTTTTTTAGCGTGTGACAGGTGATATTTTTAATCCAATCACAAAGCATCCATTTCTGGTGATGTTATGTTGTCTTTAGTGCTGATTCAGGATCTTTCACCAAATTCAAATGTTCCGTCCCTTGCCCAGGAAGGAAGTTGGAAAAAAGTTGCAAGGTGAATATTGATTTGTTATCTCATCCTGAAATCCTGTGATTCAGTATCTGATAGAGTAGATGTGGTTTGTGTCCTGTGGTTGGTTATTGCTGTAGGTGGCTGTTTGCATTTTTTTTCAGACTACTTTTAAAAACTCATAAAATCCTCCACTTAAAAAAATTATTCTAAGTAATGTGCAAAACAAATATCACTGCTGTATCCCTGAGTCTTACGCTGTTACTGAACCTGTCTCCTGGGGTGGGGGTTGAGGATTGGGTCAGAGAGCGAGTGAAATTCACTTTCTGATACTTATTGAGTAAAAATAAAAATAGTGCTTTTTAACATTTTGTCATGTCCGTTTTTTTTTATTAGTTTCACGTGTACAAAACAATGTAACGGTTAGACATTTACACCCCTCACAAAGTGATAGCCCCCCTCCCCCAATCTACTTCCCCTCTGACATTGTATACAGCTGTTACAACTATAATTTAATATATATATAGTCATGGGATGTCATGTCCATTTTTATGCAATTGCACAAATACAGAAGCATTGAAATGCTCCTGTCAAATTGTCCAGAGACTTCTGCCTTATCTCTAGATAGAGAGAGATAGAAACTTAAAAAAATAGCTTCTTACCTTCCTCAGAACATGAAAGGTTCTAGGACCAGCCCCCACTATTGCTCTATTTTATAGAAACTCTATAGATTATTTTGATCCAGAACTCATATTTTTGCTAGAGCTGACTTGATTACCAGGATGTTACTTGTCACTTAATCATTCAGTCTTGAACTGAGTTAATTCTCTTCGTAGGCAGTCTCTGTATTGCAGATTTTAAACTGATGTCTCAGTTACATGAAGAAAGAGCCATGCCACATTAGCAGCAAACTATGTCCTGCTGTGTCTTACTGGGATTGGTCTACCATGTTAGTATATAAATATCAGCACTAAATGACATGTCCACATGATTGGTAGTACTTCTACCAATATTATCGCTTTTAATGTAGATGGATTGGCTGTAATGAAGACCATGAAATCTCTTCACTAGAAACATCTATACTTGTTAATTTATACCAATTGACATGTTTTAATTTGTGAAGGAAATGAAATATATCTAATACATACTAGATGATAATCATAGCAATTAAAAGGTTTTACTGTCGTTATGCACAAATGATAGGAGAGTTGGGGGGCCTTGGTTGATATATCTCTTCCATCTCTTTGGGTCTCTAAGGACTAGGCTTGCACTGAGCTAGGTTATTCTGACCTTTGTCCTGTCAGTCATATGGTGAAGGTCCCAAGGGGAGGCTCTGTCAGACCTGGGCCCTAGTTCCTTCTTTAGCACCAGCCAAACACAGGTGATTACAGGTTATACTTTAAAGCATAATAGAAACATCCAAGTAAAGTTGGGGGAATGAAATGTGGGATTGTACAGCTGGAATGAAGAAAACATTTTGTCATGTGTTTGTTTTTTTTCTCTTTTATGTTCATTATATATTTTTTATTTTCCCCCAACTTTAATAAGGTATAATTGACAAAAATCGTATATATTTAAGGTGTACATATGTTTTATATATTCATATATTATGAAATTGCTGCAATCAAGCTAATTAACATATCCATCACTTCACATAATTACTTTTGTGTGTGTGTGTGTGGTGAGAATACTTAAGAACTGGTCTCTTAGCAAATTGCCATTATACAATACATTATTATTAACTGTAGTCACCATGCTGTACATTAGATTTCCAGAGCTTATTCATGCTGCATAACAAACTTTGTACCCTTTGACCCTCCCCCGCTCTGCCGTTTCCCTCTCCCCTCAGCATCTGGCAACCACCAATTTATTCTCTGCTTTGATGAGTTTGACTTTTTTAGATTCCACATATAAGTGAGATCATGTAGCGTTTGTCTTTCTGTGTATGGCTCATTTCACTGAACATATTATTCTCTAAGTTCAGCCAATCTGTCACAAATGGCAGGATTTCCTTATTTTCAAGGCTGAGTAATATCCCATTAAAAAATATACATATATATGTAAATATATATATATATGTGTGTGTGTATATGTGCAATATATAGATAGATATAGATATAGATATAGATATAGATAGATAGATATCACATTTTTTTTATCCATTCACCTGTTGACAGATACTTAGGTTGTTTCCATATCTTGGATATTGTGAATAATGCTGCAATGAATGTGGGGATACAGATCTCTTTGAGATACTGATTTCATTTCCTTTAAATATATAACCTGAAGTGGGATTGCTGGATCATATGGCAGTTCTCTTTTGGATTTTGATGACTACAAAATTTATTTTCCCACCAACAGTGCACAAGGGTTTCTTTTTCTCCACATCCTCACAACTCCTGTTATCTTTTGTCTTTTTGTTGACATTCTAACAGCTGTGAGGTAGTATCTCAATGTGATTTTAATTTGTATTTCCTAAATGATTAGTGATGTTAAGCAACTTTTCATATACCTGTTGTCATTTGTTTGTTTTCTTTTGAGGAATGTCTATTCAGGTCCTTTGCCCATTTTAAAAATTGGGTTATTTGGGTTTTTGCTATTGGTTGAGTTCCTTATATATTTTGGATATTAACCTTTTATGAGATGTATGTTTTGCAAATATTTTCTCCCATTCTGTAAGGTAGGTTGTCTCTTCCCTCTGTTCACAGTATCTTTTGCTGTACAGAAGCTTTTTAATTTCAAAAAAAATTTTTTAAGATTTTTATTAGAATATAGCTAATATACAATATTATATTAGCTTCAGGGGTACACCATAGTTATTCAACATTTATATACCTAAAGAAGTGATCACCATGATAAGTCCAGCAACCACCTGACACTGTACCACACTATCACAATATTATTGACTATATTCACATTACATCTTCATAACTTCTTTTATTCCTGGAACTTTGAACCTGTATTCCTCTTTATATTTTCCCCCCTTTTAAAAAATGTTCAATTACAGGTGATATTTAATATTATTTTATATTAATTTCAGGTGTATAGCATAGTGGTTAGACATTTATATAATTTAACAAGTGGGGCCGGCTGAGTTGCGCATTGGTTAAGAGCTGGCTTGGGACGCCAGAGGGCCCTGGTTCGGATCCCACATAGGAGGGCCAGTGACACTGCCCTCTATAGCTAAGGTGCTCAACAACACCTCAACCTGCAGCTGGGCTGCCGTGAGTCGCCGGCAACGGCGTAGGCTGCAGCCCCTATGGCAGTGGGTTGCCATGGGCTACCGTGTGTAGCCAGCAGCCAGCGTGAGCGGCCAGCAGCCGCAGTGAGCGGCCGTCCAGAAGCCGGCGACTGATCTGCCTCGCCCGGGAAGAGCGCAATGATGGTGCCAACTTGGGCCAGTGAAGCAACGTCCTCTACGGCTGGACTGAAGAACAAAACGACAGCAACTTGTCTGTTTCCCTTCCCCCAATTCCTCAGCACTGTTCCCATCCCCCAATTTCCCCAATAAAAATCTTAAAACAAAAACAAAAACAAAAAACAAACAAAACAAATGATCCCCCTGACTAGTCTAGTACCCACCTAAGCATTGTACATAGTTATTGCCTTATCATTGAGTATATTCCCTATGCTTTACTTTATATCCCATTGACTATTTTGTAACTTCCAGTTTGTATTTCTTAATCCCTTCACCTTTTTCACCTGTCTCCAACCCCTGTCCCTTCTATCTCCCCAATAAGTCTAGTACCCACCTGACACCATCCATAGTTATTACAATGCTATTGACCATGTTCCTTATGCTATACCCCACATCCCCATGACTACTGCATAACAACCAGTTTGTACTTCTTAATCCCTTTCCGTTTTTTACCCACCCCAACCCTCCTACCATCAAAATGTTCTCTGTACCTATGAATTTGTTTCATTTTGTTTGTTTACTTTGTTCTTCAGATTCCACTAAAAAGGAAAATCATATGACATTTGTCTTTCACTGTCCAACTTACTACACTCAGCACAACACCCTTAAGTTTCATCTATGTTGTCAAACATGGCAAAATTTCATTCTTTTTAATGGCTGAGTAATAGTCCATTACCAAGGGTGCCAAAAAAATGTATACAAGTGGACATTTTAGTCAACGTTGCTCAAGCAGTAGTTCATAATCAGAAGTGTCTGGACGCTGATGGTAAACACTTTGAACACCTCTTGTAATTGCAAAAGTCAAACGTGACTTGTATTCATCTTTTGTTATCGGTATATATTATTACAATTTTAATACAGTTTACCTTTCTTAAAATGTGTGTACATATATATATATTTAGCACCCTCTGTATATACGTACCACCTCTTCTTTATCCATTCATCCATTTAGGGACACCCAGGTTGCCTTTATTTATTTATTTATTTATTTTTAGCTGAGCCATCCTGCCAGCTGTTGGAGCTCAGCAGCAGCTCAGCTCGGGTTGGGACTCGAACTGCTGTTGCTCAGAGCTTACACTCTTGAGCAAGCTCTTAACTAACTGAGCCACTTGGCCGGACCCCAGGTTGCCTTTATATCTTGGCTATTGTAAATAATGCTGCAACAAATGTATGGGTGAACACGTCCCCTTGAAGTAGTGTTTTGGGTTTCTTCAGATAAATACCCAGAAGTGAGATTACTAGGTCCTTCTTTGTCTCTTGTTATAGCCTTTGTTTTAAAGCCTATTTTGTCTGATATAAGTATTGCTACTCCAGCTTTTGTTTGTTTGTTTGTTTCCATTTTCATAAAATATCTTTTTCCATTTCTTTACTTTTAGTTTGTGTGTGTCTTTTGATCAGAAGTGAGTCTCTTGTAGGCAGCATATGTATGGTTCTTGTTTTCTTATCCATTCAGCCACTCTATGTCTTTTGATTGGAGCTTTTAATCCATTTACATTTAACGTAATTGTTGATAGATATGTAGTTATTGCCATTTTATTATTCATATATATATATATATATATTAATTTTTTTAATTTTTTGTCTTAAAAGAAGTCCCTGTAAGATTTCATGTAATATTGGTTTAATGGTGATGAACTCCTTTAGATTATTCTTGTTTGGGAAGCTCTTTATTTGTCCTTCAATTCTAAATGATAGCTTTGCTGGGTAGAGTAATGTTGGTTGTAGGTCCTTGCTTTTCATCACGTTGAATATTTTGTGCCAGTTCCTCTGGCCTGCAAAGTTTCTGTTGAGAAATCAGCTGATAGTCTTGTGGGGAGCTCCCTTGTAGGTAACTAACTGCTTTTCTCTTGCTGCTTTTAAGATTCTGTCTTTGTCTTTAACCTTTGGCATTTTAATGATGATGTGTCTTGGTGTGGGCCTCTTTGGATTCATCTTGTTTGGGACTCTGTTCTTCCTGGAATTGAATATCCAGTTCCTTTGCCAGGTTAGGGAAGTTTTTTGTCACTATTTCTTCAAATAGGTTTTCAATTCCTTCCTCTCTATTTTCTCCATCTAGCACCCCTATGATGCAAATGTTGGTAGCTTGATATTGCCCCAGGGGTCCCTTAAACTATCCTTATTTTTTTTGGATTCTTTTTTCTTTTTGCTGTTCTGATTGGATGTTTTCTGCAACCTTATCTTTTAAAACATTGATTTGATCTTCTGCTTCATCTAATCTACTGTTGATTCCCTCTAATATGTTCTTCATTTAAGTTATTGTATTCTTTATTTCTGAGTGGTTCTTTTTATGTTTTCTCCATTTTTATGTTTTCTATCTCTTTATTGAAGTTCTCCCTGAGATCACTGAGCATCCTTATAACCAGTGTTTTGAACTCTGCATCTGGTAGATTGCTTGTCTCCACTTTGTTTAGTTCTTTTTCTGGAGCTTTGTTCTGTTCTTTTATTTGGGATATGTTTCTTTGTCTCTCCATGTTAGCTGTCTCCCTGTGTTTGTTTCTATATATTAGGTAGGGCTGCTATGCCTGTCTGTCTTAGTAGAATGGCTTTATAAAGTAGGTGTCCTGTGGGGCCCAGTGGCTCAGTCTCCCTGGTCACCAGAACCGAGTGCTCCAGGTGTGTCCCTTGTGTGGGTTGCATGTGCCCCCCTATTGTAGTTGAGCCTTTGTTGCTGTTTACGTGTCAAAGGGTAGGATTGATCCTTGCCTCATTAGTTGTGAGGACTGGTTGTGACTCCAGTGGAGGAGTTGTAGTGCAGGGGCTGACCCTACAGAGCAGCATTTGCTTTAGCTGGGCTCTGGTGCCTGCCCAGTCTACTACAGTTGTGTTGTCTTTGGAGTTGACTGATGATGCTCCAGCTCAGTTTGAAGCTGGCCACTGGGTGTGCCGGCCCCAGGGCCACCTGGGCAGGGACCTGCTGCAGGTCCAGTTTAGCCATAGCCCGTGCCCTGCTATGGGCCACCTGGCATGAGCTACAAAGAAATCCAGAGATGGCTGCCACCTGCGCTGTACTTGGCAGTGCCTCAAGAAGCCTAACCATGAACCAATACTGGCTGCTGCTAGTGTCAGGCTTAGGACAGCTCAGCCAGAGGTACGAGACATGCTGAAGCCAGATGCTACTTGTTTGGGTTTTGTGAAACGTTGAGAGACTTTAGGAAAATCTGCAATATGAGCTAAGACAGGTGGTTGCAGTGGAAGCAGTGGAAGCCACTAGAAGCAGTGGGGCTGGGTCTCAGGTTATCAGGGCTAATGAACGCTGTTACCCTGATTAATGGAGACTCAGATATGGCAGCTGCCTG
>NW_017731758.1:899109-901168 GCF_001890085.2 Hipposideros armiger | reverse complement strand
TGAGGCCATTTCTGCCTTACATGGGAGATGCAGAATACAAGGTCTTTCTGTGCCTTGTAAGTGACTCTTATGCTGGCTGATGGCTCCAAAAGTGGTTTAGGGACTTGGGAAGTATAAGGACTGGGAACTAGGGCTTATCTTACTTTAAGGAAAAATAGCCTCTAGTTTTCTAATGTGAAATTTTACCTCCAGTTAAGGGGCAAATTGTGGACCTGGGAAGGTCAGACATTTTAGTCCTTCTGAGCCTAAACAGGGCTATTAGATGATGATTCGGTGTGATGTTGATTAGATCCGGGGGCAGCTTCCCTAGGCAAACAGAAGCTCTTCATTAGATTTCTGGTGTTTTAAATTCTTTTGAGGAAGCCATGTTACAAAGCCCTATTCTCAACTGGATATATATTTCTGGGGCAAAACTAGAACCAAATTAACTTCTAGAGATTGGAAGAATACAAATAATATTGGGAAAATATTCAACAACTAGTAAATTTCATTTTGACATATTCAATATTTAAATACCATATTTTTTATCATAAATGTATCATGTGGTTAAGAAAAAATTGCAAAAAGCTTTGATATTTAGTGGGTGTTTTGATCTGCCCATCCATCTGAGTTATGTCTGCCTATATTTGCCTTTGACTAAAATGCTTTAAAATGCTTTAAAATGCTGTGGTGCTGAAATTTAACCTTTAGAAAACTGATAATGCAGATAAAAATTCCTTTCCAGACAAATTCAAATTATGTTTGGTGTAATGCAATTGATTATTGTCCCTGTGGATATTGTTAGTTTAGCACTATCTGTAAATTCATTTCAGCATTCCTTATTTGATGATATATATATATATATATATATANGGTGGGCGCAGCCCACCATCCCATGCGGGAGTCAAACTGGTAACCTTGTTGTTAGGAGCATGGCTCTCACCAGCTGAGCCATTCTGCCACCTGTTGGCAGCTCAGCGGCAGCTCAGCTTTGGCGCAGCTCACTGGCCCATGTGGGAATCGAGCCAGCGATCCTGTTGCTCAGAGCTCATGCTCTTTGCCAACTGAGCCACTAGGCTGGCCCCGGTTGTTTTGTATTTTAGTTGTAATTTTGATGTGGTTGTGAGAGAAGGTAAGCATAGCATTTACCTACTCTGCCATCTTGACCAGATACCTGCAGAAGCTTTTTAGTATGGTGAAATCACACTTGTCTGTGTTTGTTTTTGTTGCCTCTGCTTTTGGGATCATATCCAAAAATCATTGCCCAGACCAATGTCAATAAGCTTTTTCCCTTATTGTTTTCTTCTAGTAAAATGATAGTTTTTATAGCTTGCATTTCAGTCTTTAATCAGTTTTGAATTGATATTTGTATGTGATTGAGATAAGGGTCTAATTTTATTTTTCTGCATGTGGATATCCAGTTTTCCCACATTATGTATTGAAAGACTGTCCTTTTCCTGTTGTGTATTCTTGGCACCCTTGTTGAAGATCAGTGGACTGTAAATGTGTGAATTTTATTCTGAACTCCCTATTCTGTTCCATTGGTCTATATATGTCAGTTTTTATGCCAGTACCATATTGCTTTGATTACCGGGGCTTTGTAATATATTTCAAAATCAGGAAGTAGAACGCTCTAGCTTTGTTCTTCTTGGTTCAGGATTGCTTTTGCTATTTGGGATCTTTTGTGGTTCTACATGAACTTTAGTATTGTCCTTTTTATTTCTTTGAAAAATGGCATTAGAATTTTGATAAGGATTGTATTAAATCTGTAGATAACTTTGAATAGTATGGACATTTTAACAATATTAATTCCTTCAATCCATGACCATGAAATATCTTTCTGTTATTTTTGTCTTCCTCAATTTTTTTCTTCAATGTTTTATGGTTTTCAGATTACAGGTCTTTCATCTACTTGGTTAAATTTATTCTTAAGTGTTTTATTCTTTTTGGTGCTATTGTAAATAGAATTCTTAATTCTTTTTTCAGATAGTGCATTGTTAATGTATAGAAATGCAACTGACTTTTATATGTTGATTTTTTTATCTTGCAACTTTACTGAATTTGTTTATTAGTTCTAACA
>NW_017731758.1:893644-895579 GCF_001890085.2 Hipposideros armiger | reverse complement strand
TTTACTCAAGATATATTTTTATGTTAGCCTTTAATCAGAACTGGGTTATTACCAATTAAGATTTGTAACACTTTCTATCTTTAATAAACACTAACATCTGTTGTATTTTTGTTTTTCTATTTAGCCCTCTCTCCACAAAAAAATCCTTAAGAACCCTCCCCCCTCAGCACTCACACTCTCTAATATTTTCTCAATTTCTTGTTAAATACATGCATGTGTATGTTATAAAAGGAGAAAGACAGAGATGTTTTGCATTGAAAAGCATCCTGATTTGGGTTCAGATGAATAATGAGGGATTGATATGGTAGTTTGGGTACTGCCCTGACCAGATAAAATAGCTGATATGCTGTTGGGACATCTTAGCTGGTTAAAGATTGAATTAGAACCTCAGGGGTATTGTTAGATTTTCTTTTAAAATTGTGCATACATTCTTAAAAATCATGATTACATTTTTGCTCAAGTTTTAAATAATTTCCTTAAGAAAATTCCCAGAATTTGAAATAGCAAATCTAAGGAGGATAAACATTTTATTATGTCAATGTGAAAATAAATATTTATTTTTATGGCTCAAATGAGGCAGTATGTACAATATATTATAAAGAGTAAAATGATAGCTATGGATATTGAGAAGTATAATGCATTTGACATTGTACATATAAATTCTATTATACACAAAATCTAATATATAGCCATAATGTAATAAAATTGATGTAATAATATTTTAGTCTCTTGATACTTATTTTCATGTTACTTTCCATACCAAGGTGCATTCTGATATTTGCAATGAATTTTAGTTGATAATAAACCTTGCTGTTATCTCATCCACTGTTTGTAATTATCTTCATTGTAGTACATGAATATTCCACAAATATTCATTGAATGGACACTGTGTTTTGAGTACAACTCAGAAGGTTGGAGATACACCTGTGAATACAGCCAAGATCCTGCACTTATGGAATTAACATCTTAACAGGAAAGAAAGATAACAGTAACAAAGATATGTATAGTAGTGATAAGGGCTATGAAGATATCCAAAGCAGAGTAAGGCATAGAGAGTGATAGAATAGAGGTTGCAGATGGATATTTTAGAAAGGGTTGCTAGAAAAGGCCTTTTTAAGGAGCATTTGAGTGGAGATGAAGTAAGGATATTTTAAAGTAGGTGACTACCTGGGAGAAAAACATTGTAGTTAAGATTAGAGTAAGCCAATAGTTGGATATGAGGTTACAGAGATAGGAGGTAGGTGGATCATGTATCTTATTGTAGGTCATGGTCAAGAATTTGGATTTTCTACTGAGAGTAATAGAAAGCTACAGAGGATTTGGTGGGTTAAAGGGTGACATAATCTTATTTGAGCTTTAAAAAATTGCTCTGGGCACTGTGTATCATTTTGTCTGAAGATGGACAAAAATGGTGGCAGGAAGTCTAGTTAGGAGCTATTTAATGGTCCAGGTGAGAGAGTTGGTACCTTGGAGCAGGATGGTAGAAGTGATAAATAAAGGCTGAATTTTGGTTAGATCTTGAAGGGAAAGCCAACAGGGTTTGCTGAGGGGTTCGATGTAAAATGTGAGGATAAGATAGTAGGTTTTTAGCTTGAGCAATAAACCACCATCCTGTGGGGGGTGATGGCACCATTTCCTGAGATGTGAAAGATGGAGGAGGAGCTTACTCGGAGGCAAAAGTAAAGAGCTAAGGAACTCTTTGGAATGTGTGAAATTTGAGATCCTGATCATCTCCTGAAGAAAAAAGTTAAGTTTAATAATGTGCTCAGAGGGAGTCAATATTTTATCTATAGAGCTTTTGAGGAATTACTCAATGGTGGGACTTCATTCTCAATAAATTGTTTATCCAAAATGTAGTTTATCTTAGTTTAAAAGTTAGGACACTTTTCATCCTGTCAAATTACAGACTCATTTGTTACTGGATATTTCACTTTT
>NW_017731758.1:862097-891194 GCF_001890085.2 Hipposideros armiger | reverse complement strand
CAAATTTTTAAAAATTTACTCCTTGAGGGTTTGGACATGATGGTATGTAACTTTTACTATGTTTGTTCCATAAACAGGCCCAGTGTAGTGCTTAGGGCACAAGACATGCACAGTACATATTTGTTAGTATATTGATAAATTATCCTTGATTAATCGATGGAGTAGTTTACATTCCCTGCAAAGTTATACTGCACATTTTTAACAGAAACACATACTATTCTTTTGCATCAGCATTTCCTTTTGGATACTTATAGAGAAATTAAACAAAGTCATGCTTTTGGTCAATATTAACAGAAAACTGCTGCCTTGTCTCAATATTCTTGGTTAAATAGAGGGAGACTCTTTATCATATCTTTCAATTTTTCTGGCTTACCAAAAATCACATCTCACTTGGTTGAGGTTTTTGAGTCCAGTTTTACCACAGAAGCACCTGGCAGGGAGATAGAAAGGATTAAATTGTAGCATGATTTCACATCTAGTGAATAGATTTCTATCAAATTTCTGTGCATGACTGTGAGATTGTTGAGCCAGTTAGTGTTAAAAGGCTAACTCTTGGAGAGGAGAGAAATCTGAAAGTTAAAAAGAAGCCTTAACAAGAATTGTGATTCGCTTGGTGGTGGTGAGGCAGGGAGGAATCCAATGTCAAGAATACAGGAGAGTAGAGAAGTACTGTGAAATGAAAACCAATCATATCACTGTTCTTTTTCCTCACTTCAGTGTCCTAGTTAAATGTGAAATAATGGCCATTTTACAGAAATCAGGGTCACTACTTCTTGCCACATCTTAATAAGGCATGTAGGTAGAGTAAGCCAACATCATATTTTGATAAATACGTATAGATGGTAAAATCAATCTATTATTTCCCCTACTATCAATTAGTTGATCATAATAACCTCTAAGTTTGAGAAACCAAGAGAAGTTCCTACATCTTTCCCTTGGTTTCTCTGTAGTTGTCTGATCCTGTGCCTCCTGCCAGCTTCCCACCCTAGGTCAATGCTAACGTGAGAAAGGGCATCTTCTCCAGGTTAGTTTGCTGTCCCTAATGGTGCTAATTCCTATGAGTATCTTACATCATGAATTTGGTCCTTACACTCATCCTAACTTTTGAATAGCTTCTTGCTGCCAGAATCCACTCTACCTGGGATATGGCCCGTTAGTTTTCCTTTGCAGTCTCAGGGCCATTTTGCTGACTCCCAGTTCAGACCTTACCTCTTATTTGAGTCTCAGTGTCCAAGGCTACAGGGAAGGGAGGCAGGGTTTTCTCAATGCCTTATGGTTGTTCTGGGGCCTCAGAAACAGGGACCTCAGGCAGCCTCTGCTCCAATACTGTCCTGGAGCTCTGACTCCCGTTAACAATTGGGGGCTGGATGCAAATTGTTCAACGGCCAGGGAGACATGCTGGATTTTTCATCAGGGCTTTACCTCCTCTTTGCTCTAGAGTCCTACAGTGGCTAATTGTTAAAACAGTGGTAGCTTCCATTGAAGACCTGATGTTGGCTTCTTCTTTGCTTATTCATTCCAAATGTCTGACCACTGTGGGGTGCTATCTGTCTTCAGCTGGAGGAGCTGCTATCAATCAGGACCTAGCAGGATTTGCATTGACAGACAGACCACAGACCCAGAGACCCTATTCTCCTGTATGTATTCTCTTGAAAATGAGTTTGTGGTGGTCCATATGATGGACCAGTTGTGTAGTGTGAGGAGCAGCAGTTAAGGTTACTTCCTTGAACTAGACCTTGAGACGAGACCTGGGATATGGACAGCTAAGGAGTGGCTGGAGCTGGAATGGAATCATCAGCTCTGTGATTTCAGTCCCAGGAGTTACTCAAGGCTATTCTGTGAAATAAGTGGATATGAGCTTGTTTTGCAGTTTAAAAAATTTTATGTGTTTTCTTTTCCAGCTTTATTGAGGTATAATGGTCAAATAAAAATTGTATATACTTAGGTTGTACAATATGATTGCTTTTAAGATATACAATGTGATGGCTTGATGTATGTATAATTTATGGAAAGATTACCACAATCAAGTTAATTAACACATCCATCATCTTACATAGTTACCATTTATTTTTTTTTGGTGGTGAGAATATAAAGTTTACTCTCTCAGCAAATTTCAAATATACAACACAGTATTATTAACTATAATCACTATGTAGTACATTAGAGCCTCAGAATTTATTCGTTGTATAGCTGTAAGTTTGAGTTTCTGAATTCAAACCTTACTTTTTCCCCAACCACTGAATGACAGTTGTGGCTATCAACACACACTTCTTGGTGGGGGGGGGGGAGGTTTACTTTTCCCCTCCATCAGGCAAGGCTGGGAGGGAGGATTAGTGGCTTGTCAATCCTGGTCTGGGACTCCTAAACCTTGTATTAATTTCTCCCACAAGGTAGCCCCCTAAACAGTAGAGCATTGCTTACCATCAAGGCTGTTTTTAAGATACAGCAGTAACACAAGGAGAGCTGACAATCAGTGACAGTGCGCCCAGACTGTCACAGTCCTGGACAGATACAGCAAGCTGGACAACACAGTTCCTAACAAAGGGAGGAACCTTTTCTATTGTTCTGAGTTTCCAATCTTTGTACTGGGTTGAATAGTGTTGCCCCCAAACTCCTGTCTATCTGGGACCCATGAATGTGAGCCTATCTTGAAAAAGAGTTTTCATAGATGAAATCAAGTCAAGATGAGGCCATACTGGATTAGGGTAAGGACTAAATTCAGTATGACTGGTGTCCTTATAAGAAGAGCAAAATTTGGACACACAGATGTAGACATACAGGAAGGAGGCTGTGTGCTGTAGAGGAAGAGAGTGGAGGTGATGAACCTACAGGCCAGTGAATATACCACAGATTGCTGGGAGCTACCAGAAGCTGAAAGGGGCAGGGAAGCGTTCTTTTCTAGAAACTTCAGAGGAAGCATGGTGATGCTGACAGCTTGCTTTCAGAGTTTTGGCCTCTAGAACACTGAAGAATATATTTCTGTCTTTTAAAGCCACTCAGTTTGTGGCACTTTGTCATGGCAGCCCTAGGAAATTAATACAGCCTCCCTTAGCAGATGCTCATCAGGAAAAATATGGTTATTTAGTTCAACAGCACATAGTAAAAACCATCCATGTGATTGGCACAATCAGCTCCAGGGTCACACAGGTAGTCCCTGGAGGAGGACAGAATGTTGGCAAGGCCTGTTGGGTGAGGTTTGTGATTATAACCTGGCTAGTTACTGTGGCCCGTTCAAGGCCATTGAATATTCATGGCATGTGGGGTTCTGTTGGCCTCATATTAGGGCAAATCAGGGGTGTTGCATTACATACAGTAACCTGTGACACCCGTTTCCAAGTTGAGGGCCCCCCATGAGGAAATCTGACTTCCTAAGCACCTCTGAAGCATTGCTAATCTGGACTTTTTCTCCAGTCTATCCCTTCTGTATTTGTAGCTGAATATTTGTTTACTTACCTTCCTTCTGTGGTTTCTGCTTCCCCTCTTTCTCACCCCGGCATAGAGATTGCCTATTTTGTGTTTCTTGTCCCAGAAAAATTTGTGGCAGGGCAGAAAGCAGAATCTGTCTACAAAACTTCCTGTTTTATTTTTTGTTTCCAAAAGACAAAGTCCCAAGGGGAAGGAATGAAGGACTGCTTTACAGAAAGTAGCAGAGTGTCTTGAAAAACATATGACCAGAGAAGAGTTTTCCCTGGACTCAATGAAGTTCCCAAAGCTAGTGGATGAGAAGAGGAAAGCAGCAGACACTTTCATGATTTCCCGGGGTAGCACCCGGAGGATATGGTAAGTTTCCTGAAAGGAATGGCTGCCTGGTGCATCCTGGTAGAGAGAGCTCATAAACAGCTTCCTCGAACATGGCCACTGCCCCAGGCAGACACAGTAGCTGCAGAAACAAAGGGAACATCGCAGCTGGATTCCTGTACCATGCATAGCCCTGGATTGGCAAGAGGATCCCAGGAATGACTGAGGTTTCTTACAGGTATAGAAGAAGGCAGGCTCACGTGTGTATTTACATTGACTTATACAAAGTAGATATGTGCCATTCCTTGCATATTTGAGTTTGTGGACTGAAATCCATACCCTCTATACATTTTTTTTTCCAGTAGAAGTTGACAGCTACCAAGAAGGTACAGTTCACCTGCAGTGAGTGTGTGCAGAGTCATAGCAGATCCATTCTCCTGTGAGCTCTTCCACATCCCTAGACTTTATCACTACATTTCCAATAGCCGGCCCCGTTGGTCTTGTGAAGTTGGAGGGCACTCTTTGAGGCCTCCCACATTTGTATTGTTCACCACCCATCATTCACAAACCAGTGGCCAAAAAGAGCAAGTAAAATGGGTACTTGACAAATCCTTACTGTGGCTATACCTTTTCACCACGTAACCTGCCTACCACAAAATAACATTTAAACTGCACCTCATCCACATAGAATACTATTTTGGCATTACACCCCAGTCCTTCTCTTTACTTTATAACACTTTTACCATCCTGGAGAATAGGCTGTATGTGAGTGTCTTAGAAGAATCCTGAAGTTCATAAAGGGAAGACCCAATATACAAAGTGGTCAAGATCATAGAATCGTGTCCCGTTCTCTCCGATAAATGAACTCCCCCTGCCTATGCCAATAGTTCTGTAATGTTCTCTGGGACCCTTCAAGGTTAAAGGAGATTATCTTTGTGGCCTATAGGTTTCAGTTGTCCTTATTGTTGACTTTATCCTGATTTCCCTCATGTGCCAAGTTTTTGCCATTCATTTTGACTCTGATGATTGGCTTGATGAGAGAGAACAAATAAATGGTACAAGAGGTACTAAACTCCCAGTAACATTGCATGGGCAGTCGAATAGAAAAGGATTAGGAGCCCTCAAGGCTTCTCCCTCAAGTGGCTTACAGAAACCCAGACCACGTTTTGCTATGTAATCATGCAATGAGATAGGGTGGTGGTGGTGGTATTTGAACCAACACTCCCTAACAGCAACATCTCTTACTCTAGCCCTCACTGAGAGCATGCTACACAAAGTCAATTTTGTTTTATTTTGTATTCTTCCCACATGCAGTTGCTAGCATTGCCAGATCACTACATTCTGGATCAGATACCTATTATACACCAGACACTTTTCCAGGTCACGAGAAAGCAGGGGTAAAAATATAAACGTTGCCTCAATCTCTTCCTCATGAACTAGACATATTTGAATAATTTCTTACTTTCTGAGGCCACCTCCAGATTTGCCTTTTCCTTTTCCCCTCTGTGAAGACTGGCACTGCTCCTGAGACCCCAGCCTGGGTAGAGACCCAGGTCTTCCCTAGGTTCCAGAGGAAATGCTCAGTACACCCTCAAGCATATTGAGAAATTGTCCTTAAGGGCATTCATAAGGCGTGACTTTTGCTCTAGTCTTGGAATGAATCCTAGAGTGTAAACAGTGCTGGTTAATTTATGTTTTTGGAGAAGAATGCTTGAGAGTGGGACAATGACACAGAAGGATCCTCATAAAAGTTAACAAAGGCTCCCTTCTGTTGAAGCTTGAGAGCCAAAAACATTAATTCTGTGCTTCTCAGTACGTCTGTTACCTTAGCACTTAGCTGATTTATGTAAATGCCTTTTGTTGTTTCTCATAATATCACAGAACTTAAAACCCAAAAAGAAAACGGGAAAGAATAACAAGGGTACTTGGTGAGATGGCGAGAACACCCAGCCTGCCTCCTCAACCTTCACCCAAATGAGATTTTTTTTTTCTTTTTATTAAAGGGTATGTACTTTCCCAGTCTTTCAACAAAAAGGAAAATATGGGTGTTCCCGTGGGTAAACTTTGCTGTTAGGAAAGCAAATAACTGAAGGAGGCCTCTGATTCAAGAAAAGACTTTGTAAACACTCCCCCAAAAGACTGCCTTACTGGGGAGACAGAACTAAAAATGTGCAATTTTGAGGTGAAGGAAAGTATTGTCTGCTAAGTGTTCTCTCAGAAACATCTGTCACATCTCAGTGTGTGTTGGGCAGCGCCTTATTACCATGTGAAGCAGAGGTCCTACATACCACTTGGGAGGGTTGATAAGCTTGTCTGTGCCTCTGTCATTCTTAGGATCTAAATTCTGCCTGATAAGTCCATTTTACTTTTTCTCAACAACTATTTATTGAGCAAATGCTGTGTTCCAGGCTTAATGCAGTTCATAATTTCCAAGGCAAAGCTTTTTTCTGATTGTAATTTGTGGGCAGATATAAAATGTGTGTCAAAATAGTGCAGATGTTTATAACTGAATTACTGAATTGGAGATAAGAGGGTCCTTAAGTATCAAATAGGTATCTTGTTCAACAGCCTGCCAAAATCCTCAGATAAAGTATATGAACAGATTTAAGTGCTAAGATACACCAAAGAAATAACATTGGATTAAATGGAGACAAAACAATTGATCATGGAAGAATATATCCACCAAGTGCCAAAGGAGATAGTGGCCAACATCTCTCTAGTACTCTGGTGGACATTTCCTACAGCATCTGTTTTGAGGCGTGTCAAAAGGTCACGAGCATTTTTATCTCTAATGAGTGCATCAAGAGCATATAATTTGTAGGTGGCCACTTGGAGAAAGTCTACTTTAAGGTAGGTGTCAAGATCAAGTTTAGATATTGTTGACGAAGTCATTCATTGATTTGTTCATGTCTCTTCTTTAATTGTCTGAAGTCTTTTTTTTTTTAAAGATTTTTTTAATTGGGAAATTGGGGGGATGGGAACAGAGCTGGGGAATTGGGGGAAGGGGGACAGACAAGTTGCTGTCATTTTGTTCTTCATTCTAGTTGTGGAGGATGTTGCTTCATTGGCCCAAGTTGGCACCATCATTGCGCTCTTCCCGGGAGAGGCAGATCAGTCGCCGGCTTCTGGACAGCTGCTCACTGCGGCTGCTGGCCACTCACACTGGCTGCTGGCTACATATGGTAGCCCATGGCAACCCACTGCCACAAGGGCTGCAGCCTATGCCGTTGCTGGTGACTCATGGCAGCCCAGCTCCAGGTCGAGCTGTTGTTCAGCATCTTAGCTGTAGAGGGTAGTGTCACTGGCCCTCATATATGGGATCCAAACCGGGGCCTTCTGGCATCCCAAGCTAGTTCTTAACCATCGTGTCACTCGGCCGGCCCTGAAGTCTTCTTATAAGGAGGAGATGGATATGAAGAGGATGAAGGACATTGGCAGCATTTATGGGCCATGGGAGAATTCCATATTGTATGAAGGACATTTTCTTAGCCTGTTCTGCCAGCTGTACACTGGTCTCAGAAGATCTTGGGTCTGAAGGCATCCAATCCAGCAAGGTTCATTTCTTTATTCCTCTGCTAATGCTGATGGAGGATCTCAGGGAAGTTTTCAACCTGCAGAAAGTCTTAAGAGGGCAGAGCTAGGTGAAGAATTCGGGAGTGTGTTCTCACTCTCCTCATACCTCCTTACTTATCTCTGTTCTTAGAGATAAGCCTGTAGAATTACAGGAAGCACCTTTCCTTATGAAATGATAGGCTAAAGAGAGGTTCTTACTGTATGACTCATGTTGGCCATTGCTCTTTAGTCGAAAAGATGATGACTTGATAAGCAGTCAACTTATTGTTCAGTTTGGACTTCCTGTTTCATATTTATGATCATGTGAGCAAATTAAACCAACTAATGTTCTTTTCTAAGAAGGAATGTATACTATGAAGCACCGATGGGATGAAATGTGTGGGGAGTGACTTAAATGATGGGGTTAAAATCTATGTACCAGAAACCAGAACACTTAGTTCTTTTTCTTCCTGCTGCTCCCCTGCCTAGGGCCTCTTGAGAATGATAAGGAGTAGGATGATCTTGTCAGTGGAAAGGAGCTCAAACTAGAAGTGAGCAGCTGACTGATGAGCAAGACCAGGGTCAGCAACTGCTTTACAGCAAGGAAACACTTCATGCAATTGAAGGTCTTCATTGAAGTCTCAGAATTTAAGGGCCCATTCTTGTATTCTGTTACCCTGTAATCTGTAGGAGAATGACACATGGTTCCATAAAAAGGGAAAGATTGGTGTGGTGGAAAGACCCTAAGATTAAGAATTTAAAAATCTGGGTTTTAATCTCACTTTTGTCACTTATTGTTTGTATATTCTTGGGCAAATCACATCACCCTTATGAGCCTGTTTTCTTCTTTGTGAAATGGAGATGTTAGTAACATCCATTTCACAGATTTTTGTAGGCATTCAATGTATGTGTGTGGTACTTTGTAATAGAATGTTCTTTAAAATCTTAGCTATTGTTATTCTTCATAGTAATAACAACAATAATAAAACCTAACCAAGAGAGTCTTTGAAGCAGACCTAGTTTTACTGAGCAATAGAAGTGTCTGTTCTCTTAGGTGGCTATTTTGTTTAGACCAAACAAAAACACCAACTTCCATTTCTTGAGAAGTATGAACTCCTCCACTTGTGAGCCTTGTGCAAAGCTCAGCTTGCTATTGATGTCGTACTGGTACATGCAGTGAGCACACGAGCAGGTTTTAAGGCAGCCATAGTATAACCACAGCTATTCATCTTGATCAGGATCTGACAATGATCAGGATTATATGCATGTGAAAACTAGAACAAATCAGATATACAAATTTAAAAAGATATCAAATTTGGTGGCCGGCCGAGTGGCTCAGTTGGTTAAGAGCTCGCTCAAGAGTTTGAGCTCTGAGCAACAGCGGTTCGAGTCCAGCCAGAGCTGAGCAGCCCCTGAGCTGCCAACAGGTAGCAGGATGGCTCAGCTAAAAAAAAAAATAATAATAAATAAAAAATAAATAAAAAGATATCAAATTTGGAAGCTGATATGTCTAATACAATGTCAAGATAAACTGCTGTGTGAAACCAAGTTCCTGAACTGCTCATCAGTGTATATATTATAATTCCAAGGCAAGAGCATCTCTACCTGGTTTGGATGAGTCCTCAGGTGTCAGCATTAGTCTGAAGTTTAGGTCAACTGAAGGATATGGTATTTCAACAATTGGGTTTCACAACATCAGCTTTCATGCAGTATAACTACTTTACTTAAACAAGAAACATTTTCAATGTCATTAGATGTCCCCAACATTTTTCATGTTTATAAGGGCCATATCAGCTTCCTCAGCTACTGGTTGGGGGTCTATCTTTTAGTAAATAAGAAAAACAAGGACAACCCCATTTTTCCTGTATAGGAGGTCTTACTTAGCACATGTACAAGTGATTAGGTAGATTTTACGGTCAGTGTAAGAATTTATTTTTATATCCCTGGACTCAGTTTGAGTTAACCATGGTGAAAAACTCTTGACACCCAAAAACCAAGATTAATTCTTTAAAACGTCAGTGTATCTTTTACTTCCATCGTTTACCATCAGCTTCCCATCTTTTTACTCCCATGGAATAACCTACTCATAAGAATATACCATGGTCTTAGAAGGGGTTAAAGTAAAATATTTTGCATTGACATAGATGCCTGACTAAATAATTTAATAATTTTCTTTTAACACATGGAGCTAATTGTGCGTCTTCTGGAGAGAAAGTTTGTTTTCTTTAGCCAGGCTTCTGTGTTTAGCTTTAGCATTTCTGTCACCAGCAGCCCCACCACCACTATTAAGCAGAAACCCCAGCCACTGCTCTCAACAAAGAAGTGGCAAGCCTCCAAGAAATATATTTCCCCAAAATACACAGCTGAGAACATTAAAAATTGGGTAGGTCTGGCTTGTGTTTGGTTCACCTCTGAACGTCTCACGTACAACTCCTCAGTTGAATGAACCAGTGACAATTCAGCAAAATCACTCAGGAACCCAGGAGGTACTGTTCTGTCATCTACCACTTCAGCCTTTGTCTCATGTGATAGCTTAGGGTTTGCTGACAGAGGACATCAAAGAATGGGGACCAGGTTGAGGACAGTTTGCACTGTCTTTAATCATTTGGTGAAAGCTCAGGAGGATTTGTTCAAATTCAGCAAAGTAAAAATCCTCCACTTCAGCACCTCATTCAGACAATATGAGAACCAGATGGGTTTCCACATGCTGCCTGATTGCTACTGTCTGATGTAGACAATCGGAATTCTGCACATCTGAGCCATGACATCAGGGAACATCACAGCCCTTCATTTTGCTCAGTAGACCACACGAGAGCATTTATTTTCTCATTCATGTAGGCATGAAAACCATCATTCAAAAGGCACCTTGTCCTAGCCATTTGTAAGTTAATTTGTTAATGAAACATTACATCAGGGTAGCACTTTACAGTTTACAAAGTGCTTTCATTTCCTCATTTAATCCTTAAAATAACCTTGTGAAATAGGCAGGGCTGTTGAAAGAGGCTAAACAGTTGAGGAGAAAATCCAATATGCTACTATTCCTGTTTTTAAATGTTTGGTGTTAACTTATATATGGACTAACATTGAATTATAGCAAAGCTTAAAATATGTATGAGTCCCGTAGAATATATTTCTTCCAAAGGATATTATTCTTCCCCATCTATAATTTATGGAGCACTGGATTCTCAGACGTTTCCACTGATGCACCCATAACTGTATTGAAGAATGACTTTGTCCCCTGGGAGTAGGAGGTGGGGGTGGGTGTTTAAGAGAAGAGTGTAAGCTGCAGGTTACAGCACAATGTTTTGAAGTCACATTTTTTTTAAATTTTAAAATAAGTTGATTTCGAAAAGTATCGACTTGTTTATTTTTGTTACATAAGTTTGAGCAAAATTGACACATTAGGAAAATATACTATACTTATAGGCAACTAATTTGAGAAACTTAGATTATTTATCACACTGTATTTGCTCAAACAGGAATAATTTCCTTTTCACATCTTACAAGTGGCCACTGCTAACAACATTAGACTAGTATTGAGATAGATTTTTTCCTTAGATTGTTTGGATCCTCATTTAGCCTTGGTAGTTGAAATGACCATGCTGATTATATGGCTATTGAATTAATGGTTAACTGGCACTTCCGTGGAGAAAAACCATGTGTTCTGCAGGTTCTGATGATTTAGATGCAGTTTTCTTTAGTCAGGGGCCTGAGCAAGGCCTCTCAACAGCTCCTCACAAGCAAATATGGTAACGATATACCTCTTCTCACAATTCTTAGCCTATAGATTTGAGTCCAAATTTTATTGCAAGGAAAACAAAGTTCTTTATCATCTGGCCCCACCCTGTTAGCCTTTTTTCATCTTCTGTCATTTACACTTTTCTCTCCTCCAGGACTTGAATTCTTGTAGTCTCTGAATACATGAGAATTTCTCATGTTTCTGTATTTTTCTCTTTAACAGAATATATTCCTTTATTTTGAAAAATGTAATCTTGAATTTAACATTCTTAAAAAGTGGCTTGACTGCACTTTTGGGGTAAATGAGAGGCGATATTTTGATGAAATGCCATTAGGAATGTCACATTAGGATAAAGGATGGTAAATGTCCTTCCTTACAGAGCAGTAAGTTATACCAAATCATAACATGCTCACCAAATTGTCCATTAAGTGCCTTCATTGATGATAGCATTTATTGGTTAAGGTAGAGTAGGGGAGATAAAGTTGTAGCAAGTCGTATAAAAATATTGGTTCTGTTACCCAGATTATTACTGTACTTTGTTGTTCTTGGTCAGGATGGAGCCTTTGCCGTTAACTACTTTTTCTCAATTGCTCTGAGGTATATTGTGAACTCAATGATGTGTTATAGGTTCTAACGTATGGCTACATTATCACAACCTAGAAAGCAGGACAAGTGGGAGGTCATAGCTGTGAATGAAGGGCAGGAGCCTGAGCCCATGACTCTCTCCGTATTTTAGTTATTAATGATAGAAGATGTTGCAGCTCTTGTTAGATGAAGCTCCAAAGTTAGGATCTTATTAATCATGCTGATTGGATGAGCTTCTATAGTCTTGTTCTTTTTCTTTCTGTTTCTTCTGTTTCGTAGATTATGGATTAGGGAAAATGCCATTTAGAGCACTTGTCACCCTTTGCCCATTTTAGACTAGGATATCTTAAATAAAAATAGTGAGATAATATCAAGGATAGGGCATATCAATAGGGTTGTCTGGGAGTTACTGAGAAAAGCAAACGATCTAAATGTAGATGGACTCAAAATAAAAAAGGTATTTAATTTTTGTGTTCAAGAGTGACATTGTGTCTTAGTCTGTTCAGGCTGCTGTAATAAAATACCACAGACTAGGTGGCTTATAGACAACAGAAATTTATTTCTCACAGTTCTGGAAGCTAGAAGTTCAAGATCAGGTGCCAGCCTGGTCAGGTGAGGGCCTTCCTCTAGGTTTCAGACTTCTTGTATGCTCACAAGGCAGAAGGGACTAGGGAGCTCTGTGGGGTCTCTTTAATAAGGGTACTGGTCCCATTTACAAGGGCTCCACCCACATGACCTAAGCATCCAAAGACCCCACCTCCTAATACTATCACATTAGGTATTGGAATTTCAGCATATGAATTTTGGGGGGAACACAAACATTTAGACCATAGCACATTGGATCACACATGTATGTATATGTCCACAGTTTCATTTCTTATTTCTCAGCAGCCAATAGCATTTCAAGTTCAAGAAAGTAGTTTGAGGTTATGGAGAATATACTCTTATAATCCTAGTTACAAGCAGAGGTGTATCTTCAATCAAATCCTTTGTAACATAGCCACTGTGTATGTAGTAATGCATCTAAAGTACATTAGTGAAAAAAAATAAAAAAATAAAAAAATAAAAATAAAGTACGTCAGTGGAACTGTATCCTCCAGCCAAATGATTCTGATGTGTATTATTATGGGAAATGATAACGTATGTGATGTCAAAATTCCCCCCTCTTTTTATGTTTTTGATCAATAGAAGCATTTTTTATAGTAATACTATATGCTATCAAGTTTCCACAGTTGGCCCCAATAAACTATGCCTCGAGGCATTCACATCTGTATGTAGTCTTCTCCCACAGTAAGTCTGGAATAGTCTGTGACTCATGTTAATCATGAAATGCAGTGGAAGTGACACTGTGCCAGTGCCAAGCCTACCTTTTAAGAGACTGGCAGCTTCTATTTCCTCCTCTTTAGAACACTTGCTTTTTGGGTCCCCTGAACCACCATGCAGAAATTTGGCTATCTCAGTGAAGAAACCATGTGGAGAGGCCCTGGACCTATAAGGAGCGGGGAGGGGCTCATTCTCCCCAAATCCCAGTTAAGCCTCCAAATGACTCCAGCCCAGCCAACATCTGATTAGAACCTCATAAAAGACTCAGAGAGAGAGAGAGACCACCAGAGTGATTAATTACATAGCAATAGATAACCAAAATAATATCAAAATATCAGAATCATATCACAAGATCTCTGCTATAAAACTATACCTTAGAAAATGATTGGTTCTTAGTTTCCAAGAGGGCTCAAATTGCTGTTGGGCAGGCTGAGGTTGTTGGAAGCCTGGTTCAACTCTGATTTAAGGTGAACCTGGTATTGAAAAGATACAATAACTTAGTGCAAGGATCCTCTTTGTTGCAAGAACCCCAAGAAGATCCCTGTAGTTTAGACATAAAAGATGTTTTCAGAGACTCATAATTAAGTGAGTAAACTCTTAAATCTTATAATTTTGGTAATGCTTTATAATTATAAAGTTCTTTGTGATTTTCAAAACCTTTTTCACTTACAGTAGATCATTTGATTCTTAAAACAATCCTGTGAAGTATATTATTCCTCCTAATTTGGAGATTGGTTTTAAAAATTAGTTGAAGCAATGGGAACCTCCTTTATGGTAAACTCTCATATGGAGCCACAATACATAAAAGTGATACCAGTGTTGCTATTCTGGTTCAATTGAGGGATGGAGGGGGTGTGTGGGTTGGAGCTGACCTCCCTCGGCCTCTCTCCCAGCTTCCTCTTTGTCATCCTGCAGCAAAACCTGGGACACCTTGTAGAATGAGAACAAAACTCAACTCTGCATTTTGATTTAAACCCAAAGTTGATGAAATAAATCTGCTTTGTTTGCCTGAAGATTTCTCCCAGCTAACACTACTCATTTCTAATCCAATTTAGTTCTTCCTTGTCTTTATGGATTTTCTGTTTGCCCAGCTAGAGCTTCTACTGGGTGTCATTTGAGATTCTTCCTCTTTGTGGACTCACTTGTGGCATCTTAAGTTATGGTCAGCAGTACCATCTGTCCATTTATCCATCCACTTACCTATCCACCATCTGTTTTTCTATTCATTCATTATCCATCCATCCATCTATCCATCCATCCATCCATCCATCAATCCATCCTTCCATTTATATAGCCTACATCCATTCAATCACATCTTCATCCATTTACCCATCCATCCAACCATCCATATATTCATTTTTCCATTCATTCACTTTTGTCAAATATGAAACATTTGGAGGAAAGGATAAGATATACCAAGGTTATGGTATATCTAGCCAGCCAGCCATCCATCCATCCATCCATCCATCCATCCATCCATCCATCCAGTAAAAAATACAAAATATCTGATCTATAAAGCCTAAATATCAGGAATAGACTATGACTCATTTTATTATGAAGTAATTAATAAGTAAGCATCTTCCCTGGGTAGGATGATACATATATTTTCAAAAATAGATTAATCATAGTGCTATTTCTACTTTCCAAGGCTTCTGTGAGGATTTAAGAGATAAAACACTGACCAGTGTTGTTTGGAGTTCTCTGAAGAAAGATACCAGTGGAACAAAGAATACCACAATTAATGCTCTCAGTTACTTACAATCATGGCCCTAAAGTAAAAATCAAAGCTGATAATTCAAGTCCAGAGTACTAAAATTCCTTAATGATCCTCCAGAGAGGAAAAAATGGGAGTAAAGTTTTTTTACTATTAAATCATGCCCAAAATGATTTAGTCTAAATTAAAAAAAGAATTATTTTTGGCTGTGATAGTTTTCCTCTGTCCCTAAGAATGGGGGTGGGGATGGGGGGGATGGTTGGCCATTTTGGGTCGACAGGAAGAAACTGAAGCAAACTGCTGAATTTACAAGTCACTTTTAAATATAAGTTTTACAGCACAGGGAATTGGAGTAGTTTGTCTACTACTCCCAGTCGCCGTTGAAACTTGGATAGTTACAAACGCTGGTAAAAGGTGCGAAATGAAGTAGTTTTTTAGGCTCAGATTCAGGAAAGAAATCTACCCAGACTCTGCTTGTAATGTCTGATAGGAAACAGCATATTCCCTTGCTACTTGTGGAAATGTCACTTGATAATGAGTTTTGACCCAATTTCTTTCCTCATAGCAGCATAATAATTTCAATCACTGGGGACACATTCTGAAACCTTTAAAAAAATGATTCTCCTTGATGACACAAAAATGGCCCCCTTAATCCGATCTAATCTTTCACAGCACCCCATTCTCACAGAACATTTTACTCAAAATTACAGTGGTCTCGGCTCACAAAATATCAACCATTAGATCAGTTGTCTTTTAGAGTTTTCCTGGAGCTTATTCCTGGACATATTCCATAGTCATGAAAATTCTATTTACATATTATCTGTAGAGCATTTCTATATGTTCACCTAGATTAATTGTCCCCTCCTCAGTTTGTTTTCAAGTTAAAATGTGATCGGTGGTATTCTTAAGGCTGTTACTTCCTGACTGAAAATTGTTGAAGTATTTATTTATTTATTTATTTTAATTTTTTTATTTAGTCTTACCCAAGAAGCAGAAGGGGAAATAGGACACAAACACTGAGCATTCACATAGTAAGAATACTTTAAAATCACTACTGATTTGTGTTTTTTATAAGGTGTTTTTCAGAATGCACAGTGATGCTTATTTATGTGAAGACTGCAAGGTCAAATTTTGAAAACAGTTTCTAGTTTTAATTTGTATTCATCTGGAAGAAAGCATTTGAAAGGACAAAAGGAGTACAAATGGGGAATGTCATCAGAACCAGTGGAATATAGTGGAAAATGATTGGATTAGAAGCAAGGTGAGAGTTTAATACTGGTGCTCTTATTACCTGTGTGAGTAGCCAAGTCTCAACTACTCTGGGCTTCCTTTTTCTGATCTTTAAAATGAAAAGGCAATTAAATGGGTTGGAAACACCACAGAGATATTTCCCAGTTTACAGATAGATGAGGTCGATGAATCAGATTGCTTTCACATTGGTTTGCTACCAAACCAGCCAAAAAAGCAGAGAAAAGGTTCTATGTGATATTCAGGACACAAAGCAGTGGAACTGGATCTCTGTGATGTGAGTTTGTCCCCCAGGGAAGCCTATGAAAACTAGAGGTCCTGGCTGTTTACGTTGTGTGAGGAGTCCCCCCTTCGACTTAGGTTAGCAGTGTGAGGGGATCGCTTCTGTAACACTGTTTTTACCTCATTCTCTAGCACTCTTCTGGACTGCTTCTCAACTGCTTTGCATTCCTTTTTCTTTCCTACCTGCCTAATGGATGTTATTACCTAGAGTTTCTCCTGCATCTCTTTTTGCACACCCCTTACCCCGCCTTCTGCATGATCTCCATTGATCTGACACCATTTGATGATTTCAACATTTCCATGGCTTCCACTGCCACCTACATCCAGGAAATACTCAAATTTATCTCTAACATATATCTATGGCCTTGATGTCCTACTGGACACTTGTACTTGGATATCTCAGAAGAAACCTGAATTCATTCAGTCCAAACTCAATCACTAAACTCAATCCTCCTCAAACAGTCTCTGATATATTTATTTATATTACTTTTTTTAGGTTCAATTGGGAAATAATCTATATTTTTAAAATTAAAAAATATTTCAATTACAGTTGACATGCAATATTATATTAGTTTCAGGTATACAACACAATGGTTAGACATTTATATAACTTATGAATTGATTCCCCTGATAAGTCTAGTATCTGCCTAGCACCACACATAATTATTATAATATTATTGACTACATTCCCTATGCTGTGCTTTACATCCCTGTGACTATTTTTAACTGCCAATTTGTACTTCTTTATCCCTCCATCTTTTTCACCAAGCCCCTCAACCCTACTCCCATCTGACAACCATTAGTTTGTTCTCTTTATCTATGAGTTTATTTTTGTTCATTTACTTTGTTTTTTTGGATTCCACATATATGTGAAATCATATGGTATTTGTGTTTCTGTCTGACTTATTTCACTTAGCACAATACCCTCTAGGTCCGTCCATGTTGTTGTTGCCACAATGGTAAGATTTTGTTCTTTTTTATGGATGAATAATATTCCATTGTATGTAAAACATAGTCTCTTTTAGTGAATGGAACTGTCATCTCTTCCTTCTCCAAAGCCAGAAGTTTGGAGATCCTCCTACACTCCTCACTGCTCCATCCAGTTTCAGGCTACCGCTGTTGCCATACAAGCTCTTACTCAAAGTCCTTCTATGTTGCTGCTGGAGTCACTTTTGTAATATTCAAATTAAATATGATTTCTTGTCTGGAGTGCTACCGAGAGTCTTCATTACCCTAAGGATAAAGTCTGGATTTTTTTGGAGGATCTATCAGACCCTCCATCATTGGACTGCTGCCTTCTGTCTTGTCATTGTTTCTGACACTCTCAAGTGCAATGAATGCTCTGTCCATGGCCAATGAACCCAGTTCCCTGAGGTTGGCATTTTCAGTCTCACTTCTGAACACAAGTCCCTTCCTCCCACCCCCTTCTCTCTCTCCCTTAAATGCTTTCCTCTCTTTTATCCCCATGGCAAACTCCTTGTCTTTAAAACTCACTTCAGTGTCTCTTTCTTGTTTAATAGACTCTACCTGCCTGGAATTTCTTTTTTCCTGCAGCACTACTGAAATAGTTCTTTCAAAGCATTTGTCCCACTATCTTGTAAGTGCTGGTTAATTTTTTTCTCTCACTCTCCTCCTTACAGCTTCGGTGAGTGCTTTGACAGTGGGGATTCCTCTTCTACCTATTCATCCCTGGCCCCAAACAAATTGCCCGGCATATAGTAAGAGCTAAATAATGCTTTTTTAAAAAGTGAATTTATTTAATAAAATATTATCCTGAGACATTACTTGCATTGTTGTTTTGTAACTGTGCTGTTATTAACATTTTGTGATAAGGTTGTTTGCCCATCTACACTGAAAGTCCATGTGAAAAAAGCTATGTGGTGTGATGCTTTCTTCATATGGTCTCATCACAAGCAAATCAGGACCTCAAATTTTATTTTGACTGATGAAGCAATGTTAGGTGACTGAGAAGGAAGAAAATAGACAATATCACGAGCTGATCTGAAGCTGTAATGAGCCTTTGTCACTCTCCTTTCCCATTGCTGCTGTAAATGAGGCAACGTTAGAAGGAATTTTATCTCTATTCATTCTCTAGCTTACCTTCTCCTTAAGCTGCAGTGATAGATGCATTAGTAGATGCAGTAACTGATGAGCTAAGATGGCACACAATAAATACAGGCTAGTATAGGCTTTGGTTAATCCAGCATTGATTATAAAGAAAACATTTGAAGCAATTATCATTGCCAAAGAGATAGCTGAGCATAAATATAGGGAGACAGTCCGTCCTGAGGTATGCCAATCAGGTTTTACTGGGCTCAGTTTGAGTGAGTTGTTGAAAGGATGCTGATGGTGAGGGAAAAGGCTGCCCATCGGGCTGAGTTCTGCAGGAAGCTGTGGGAGCCATTACCCAGAGAACAGACAACACAGATAATTCACATGGTAGGAAGTGTTTCCATAGATCTTTTCAAACACAATTAGGTGGATCTGAAATAGATTTTTTTTAGCTCTCACAACACCTTGACATCAGAAAACCATGAATAAATAAAATTACAAAGTCAAAATTCAGTTCAAAAGGAACCCATGTGATAATGCCTTTTTCAATAAGTGCTACAAAAATAAAGCTGTGATAAACCATATCATTTCAATTTTATCCTCAGGGATTTTATATCCATATGCTTTTACATAGAAAAATGTGATTAAAAAAGAGCTCTGCGACCATGACTCCCGAATCCCTGGTAGGTGTCCAATGGTGGGACTAGGCATAGACGAGCTGCAGGGGACCTGTGCTGGGCTGCCTGCATTTTCCCATGACATTTCCTGGGGCTGGAAAGGCTCTGCCACTCCCTGGTCCTTCAAGGGACTGTCAGTTGCACACGATTCTCCCTCCAGGGATTGTTCCCTTGGGTTCAGTTATATTTCTAGGTAGTTCAGTTAACTTATTAAACATTAGCAGGGACAAACAGCACATTAATCCAATTACAGGCATAGAGAGACCTTAATGCATTTTACTGAATATTATTTCTGAGAAGTATGTGTAAACCAAAGAGGTATGGTCAGATAAGCTTGGCAAACACTGGCTTAGACAGAAAACAATTCTTCTCCTCCTTCTCCTCCTCTTCTTCTTCCTCCTCCATCTCTCTTGTGTAGAGCGAATTTCCAAGAAGGGAATCTAATCAACA
Source organism: Hipposideros armiger (assembly GCF_001890085.2). Lineage (NCBI taxonomy): Eukaryota > Metazoa > Chordata > Mammalia > Chiroptera > Hipposideridae > Hipposideros > Hipposideros armiger. The sequence goes on along the minus strand of NW_017731758.1, from coordinate 871,834 downwards.
GTTTCCAAAGTTTATTTGTACTTGAAAAGCTTTCTGTTTGTGTGTTCATAGAAACACAGTTTGGAAAATTCTCTTGGTAACAGTTAGGTCATCCCACTTGGGACTCGAGGGAGATGTGGGAAACTGAGGTTCTGATTTTGAGTGAGGCAGGGGCTGCAGGCATGGGAGCTGCCTAGTCTGCAGCAAAGAGGTACTGGGCATGTGGGAGGGGGCTCAGGAGAGTTTAGAGGGCAATGGAGGCAAGCTTTTTTTAACTCCCAATTTTACCTTCCGAGGAAAGGTAGAGGAAGGGGCAGGTGGGAGAAAACAGGAGTTATCTATTTGCCCTGGATGTCAGTTTCAGGTGTGGTTTTGAGCTCCATTCAGTAACTGCATGAGAAAACCTGTTTAGGGATGAGTTTGGACCTTCTCCAAATCAACTGGCTCTCTTAGAGGGTTGATTGGCCATAAGTTTCTTGGTTTTTCTTAGGCCCAGGGTGGTCTCGCCCTGTTCTCCTGGGATGGTTGGGTTTCTAACATTGACTCTGAGATTTATCGGCTGGGAAGGAAACAGCAAAGCAGCATGACAAAGTGAAAAGTTCATGAGTCTGGGCTTTAGAAAGGACAGGTTCTGCATCTCAGACACATGTTTAGTCTGAGCTCTGCCACTTACCCAAAAGATGACATTGATAGACTACTTTCACTCTCCTGTCTCAGCTCTTTTCCTAGATGAAATGTGAATATAGAAGTTGGGTCTCAAGTTTTCATCTGTCAAATAAAAGTATTACACTAGATGATCTGTAAAATTATTTATAGTTCTAATATTCTGAGTTAGATTTTACATATCTATGCTATATCATCTATATCCTTATCTGTATCTATCTATATGTAAGTATATATGCATATACATATGTAAATAAATAGGTTATCAAACAATTTTTTAATAATGAAAAAATGTCTAAAATAACTTATTTGTTCTGATGAATATAATATTTTCTTCTGCTTACATCTCTGGTTTATTTTGAATGATTATAACAAAAAACACAGACCCTCAGAAGGAAAGAAGATAGTTTGTAAATTTGAAGTAATATCTATTTAAATGATTTAATTAAGCAGGGAACTTTTAGGATTTAAGTATCTAACTTTTAAGTTTATTTTTTGATTAATGTATGGCTTGATAATAAAATTCGGAGTTATGATTTCTGAAGTTCCTGATTGAAAATATTTAATTGTTAAAGTGAGTTGTTCTACTGACCATGAGTGCTTATAATAATGGTTATGTGTCTAGGCATACTAATTTTTATGATTGCATAGCAGTATTATTTTTGGAGGGCTCCAATTATTCTCAAATGCTGTCTCACTCATTTAAAAATAAATTTATGAGGTAAAGAGGGAATATTTGTCTGTTTCTATTTTGCTAGATGTGGGAGCAGGTGTAGGTAGCAGCACTCTCTTGGAAACTTAGAAGTTAGAGACAGGACTTGAAATCAAGCCAAACTGAGCATAATTCTTCCAGGTTCCTAGTTTTTGATTGGCCAACCCATGAGTAAAGACTTAGTGCTCTATATTAATAATGAAGATGATTATCATAATAATGATGGAGTTTCTATTTTGAGTAATTCAACCTGCTCACTCCAAGCTCCTCATTCATTAAAATATACCAGGGTGTCAAAAAAATGTATACACATTTTAAGAGATGTTAACACTTTGGTCAGTGTTGCTCAAGCAGTAGTTTGCCATAATCAGATGTGTCTGGATGCTGATGGTAACCACTTTGAGCATCTCTTGTAATTTCAGAAGTCAAAAGTGACTTCTTTCATCTTTTATCGGTATATATTAATACTGTATTTTCCTTTCTTAAAATATGTATACATTTTGGGGCACCATCGGTGTGTGTGTCTGTGTGTATACATATACATATATATTCATATATAAAGAAAGATGAGAACCAAATTTAGGAGTCAGGCCGACTCTGCCCTCTCTTTTATTCGCAGTCACTGGACACTGTTGTAGGAGTCTTAGAAATGCTCGTTCGAGTCACTCTCTCATTGCTATTATTTCTGGTCATTATTTCCATCACCTTATACATGAATTATAGAAACAGCTTCCTAGCTTGCATCTCTGTTTTTAGCCTCATTCCTTTCCATTCCACCCTGCACACCATTACCAAGATAATATTCCAAAGGCACCCCTTTCATTTTGCCACTCCCCTCAAGAACCTATAACCTGCTGTATTCAGCCATATTTGGAGCTTGTTTTAGTCAGCCTGGGCTGCCCTAACAAAATACCATGGACTGGGTGGTGTAAAGAGCAGGAATTTATTCCTCACTGTTACTGAGGGTGGGAAGGCCAAGGACAAGGTGACAGCAAGGTAGGATTTTTTCCTGAGGTCTCTTCTTTCGGTTTGCAGGCAGCGCTGTCTCTCTGAGTGCTCCCATGACCTCTTTGTGAGGGGAGAGAAAGCTCTATGGTGTGTCTTCCTATAAAGGCATTAATTGTACCAGACTAGGGCCCCACCCTCATTATCTAATCTGATCCTAATTACCTTCCCAAAACTCCATCTCCAAATAGGATCACATGGGAAGTTAGTGATTCAACACATGAGTTTTGGGAGGACACATTCAGTCCGTAAAGGGGCCCCTCCATCTCCCCCGCCTTAATTTTTGTGCTCCTGGGGGTTGTCCCTCATTTTCCGGTTTCTCCACTCCAAGGGCCGTCCCCCAAACCCAATTGTGTTTCCCTTGCTGGTTTTTCCTTTTCTGCCCCCAATGCCCCTCCCTACCACCAACTCCTTTCCTACTCCTCTTTTCCAGAGAATTTCTTTTTCCTTTGTACTTCCTCAAATTGGACAGATCCTTCAAGGTCCACTTCACATTGCACCGCTTCAAAGAACCCTTTCTAATCTTCTCCAGTTTATACTAATACCCTCTTTCTATGAACTTGTATTGTACTATTGTCACACCATAATTTAGCAATTAATAATTCTCTAATTCTTTTGTAATATTACTGACATATCTTATTGGGATTAGTATTCTACCAGGTACTTTCGATCTGTAGTCTCATATGATTCTCTCAAAAGCCCCCTGAGATAGAAATTATTATAGTTTCTACTTTACACATAAGAAAACAGAGGCTCAGTGAGGTGAAATGACTTACCACTGGTTACACAACTAGTTTCCAAAACTGTTTTCTGACTCTAACTTTCATGGTCCATCAACTTATTCCTTATCCCATTTCATGAATTTTTACATGAGTTTTATTCTTTTTCATCTATCCTAATTTAGGTTATCTTGTGTTGTATGTATCTTTATAGGCTAAACTTAATTCTTTTTTGGGGAAAAAGAAACAAAGACAACGAATATCCTTGAAGAAATTCAGTTTATTGCAATTGAGTTTCTTCCCACTAAATAATACACTAGGTAATTCTGTGATAAACAGTAGTCTCTTTATTTAATAAATGAAGAAAGTGACAGAAACAAGGACTTTTTTTAAAATTAAATTTTATTGGGGTGACAATGACTAGTAAAGTTACATAGGTTTCAAGTATACAATTCTGTAATATATCTGTCATATTGTGTGTTCACCACCCAGAGTCAGTTTTTCCATCACCATATATTTGACCCCCCTTACCGTCCTCTATGACACCCCTCTCCCCTTACCCTGTGGTAACCACTACACTATTGTCTATGAGTTTTTGAGAAACAAGAACTTAATTTCTGTATTATATCTACTGGATTAGACAATTCATTTTTATTTTTTTTTTCTGAGTAAAATGTTAATGAGAAGCTCTTCACAAAGATAACACATTTATTCAACAAAGCAACATATCATTTTTATTTTATTGTGATTGAGGTACATTGATCTAACTTTTCCAGGACCTAATCTCAGAATATTTGGCCTCCCACACAGAAGATGAACTCTGAGGTTACAACCATTAGGTGGGGGGTGAGGGAGTGTGAAATAATTTAATAGTGGAAACCCACCAATCACACCTGACCCCAACCCGTCCAGACATAAGTGCAAAGAAACCACTTACAAATTCTTTTAGAATGATACCAAATCAGAAACATTTAATGTGCACTGAAAAAGCCAAGTTAAGAATCAAATTCAGACATGTAGAGGTGTGATATCTACAAGGAGAGCCAAGTTAGAAAAGGGTTAGCCCTTTAAATGGCCAAATTAAACAAGACACAATTGAGGGTAACTCATCCCTCTAGGCACCTATAAACCTACACGTGGGAACTTTTGAAAACGAAGTTAGCACTGATTGTGTCTTATTTTGCTTGGCCATTTAATGGGCTAACCCTTTAGGAATTTGGCTCTGACTGGAGATATCACACTTTTTTGTGTCTGACCTTCCCTTTCAACTCTCTTTTTTTTCATATATATACCGAATTTTTAAAAATCAGATATGGTGTTACATTGTTAGGTTTAATAAGAGTGAAAGATAAAAACAAAATATGAAAAAGAACAGTATGTGTTAAAATAACAATGTAATTAGACTACCAAGGACGCACTGCTGCTTTCTTTCTGGCCTACTTTACAATTAAGAGCAGCGTTGCACAGTGCTGCTTAAGGTCAGCAAGGAAGCTGCTTGGAGGGCTTCTCAAACCCAGCCTCACTGACTTAACTGCCTGTATGCTCAGAAGCAATCGTGCTTCAAAGGGACAGCTGAGTATGTGGGCACAAGAAGGCATGTGTCGAGAGTCACACAGCAGACAGATAATGTAATTAAGTCCAAAGATGGTTCCTGTCCAATTTCTTCAGCGTTTGAAGCTAATAGATTGCGTGTCATTACTGAAGAGCTGTCAGTTCCTGGGGCTGTCTGCATAGGTGGGAAAGAGGATGTTGAGAACATGATGAAAAAATTGCTTTCAAGGGTGTTTTCCTACTAAGATGTTCTGTGTCACCTGTCAGCAAACTCCCCCTGCTTTGAAGCTGTAAATTTAATCAGCTACTTGCCAATGGAGTGCTGACTGCATAGATTATCAGGGAAAAATTTCATGGCATTTGATTAACTTGTAAATTTTTATTGCAATGCACTAAAGAAGGCACCTCTCATGAAATCCCTTAAGAACCCAATCCTGAGCCACTATCCCAAGTGACCTCATATTGAGACACTTATATAGAAAACTATGCTTGATTTTTGGGCCAATGACCAAGTAATACTTTTACCATTCCTTTAACAAGGCATTCAGTTGAAAGAAACATGAAGTTTAATAAGTTATGATAGATATATTTACTGTTATGTTTTCTAAATTTAGGTCCTGCAAATTGCTATTTTCCCTATTAACATTTATGTTTCTCAGCATTGTTACACCTATGTGATAAATAGCCTCAACTATACCTTTCATGGTCTGATTTAAGGTCTTACCCTGGGGTTGATTTTGACACAAAACTGGTGAAATGATATGTTTTTACTGTCAAACATTAGGCAAGATTCATGCGTTGAGCTCAGGAGAGGGTATTATGAATATATGCCTTTTAATCCTTCCTCAGTCCTCTGACTGTTGTGCAGCTAAGGGTAATTCTCTTAAAAATTTGTTGGCACTTTTTATTTGGCAGTTTAGTGCTGAGGGAAGTGTTGGCAAGTGAACAAACAACTTCTGTTCCAGCTTCTCTATGGTTCTGTTCCAGGTCAATCCCAGGATTCTGGCGTAAGTTGAGAAGTTTCTGCAGATCTCCACCATTTCTGGTCAAGGAGACCTCTGGGAGGCCAGCTTAGAACTGTAACTGCTCTGCTAAACCCATGTTCATTGGATGACTAACTTGGCAATCTATTTTTCTCTGTGTAAATTTCCTGGAAATATCTACTACTGAAATTCCTAGACAAAGACAGCATCTTATGATTTGACCAGTGTTGTGTGTGTGTGTGTGTGTGTGTGTGTGTGTTTTCTTAGAAAACTGGGGCTAGCTTTGCTAAGCATCTATTCCATTAGTCTTGGTCTGTATTTCCTAGGGCTCACTTCTAAAAATCAAAGACCCCTTTGAAGTGGCTCATTCTATAAAATTACTAAACTCTTACTTTTCTCGTTTTATAACCCTCCCTTCATAATTTTTCTAGTATCGCTAACGGTGTTTATAAATTTGTAATTGGTTTCTCTTCATAACAAAACTGGTGATGTGTCAAAATGTACGCTGATGGAGAATGATAGTGTATTGGAAAGGCTCTGCATATAGAGAGATGAGAAATTAAAGGAAATTTTATGCATTCATCAGATGTTAATTATACAGCTGCTCTGTGCAAGGTGCATAGTAGATGCATATTTACATTTATATTTTACAATAATATAGATCTTATATGAGATTGATTTGAATGTGCTTTATTCTAGTGACCACTGTGACTGACCCTATGTGTAAAAGAATTTCTTAGGAGAAATAATCTATTGCTTGAATTTGAGAAAAGCAATTTTGTCTTATAGAGACAGAGTGGAAAGAACATTTCCCAAGAAGGGGCAAGATGGCAAAACATAGTGAAAGAAAAGTTTGAAAGGGCTAAATCAAGTATGCATTTATGGCATAGAAGTTATGACTAACTGACTTTAGCTAAAAGAATATATTTGATGTCTTGAAAAATGGGAAGAATTTACATCTGCACCCAAACAGTTTACAGAAATAAAGGTTTTTTTTTTTCCAAAAAGGAAAAAGAAGAAAAAGAAGAGAGGAGAAGGAGACAGAGAAGGAGAGAGGGAAGAAGAAATAAAAAAAAATTGATCATGATGTTGTAGAGCTGCTCTTATAGAATACCCTTAAAGACCATAGCCAGGAAGTTTGGTGACCCTGTCAAATTGTTGATAATTTGATTTTAAACTCGTATGTTCAGATCAATCTTCTGGAGTGGCAATGTTCTCTGATTTTGGTCTTCAGATCATCTTAAATAAGAACTGAAATATAAAAGACAATGTATAGTATCCTAAATAAAGGCAATTGATCTACTCTCAATGCTTAGCACAAGGCCTGGAGTATATTTGCTCAATAAATAAATAATGTTCAGATGAATGAGAGGCCAAGAGCAAGTTCACCTGCTGAGCGTCAGCATTTACTGCACACACTTGTAGTTGATTGGCAATTCCTCTTTCACTGAATAATTACTATTCTATATTTTGAAATCTCGCTCTTAATCAGTTTATAGGAACTCAAACTTTAAAAAATATTAATAGAAACACTCCATCTGAGAGGTGGTAAACAAGATGTTAAAGTCTGCATAATGGAAAACAAATTATGCACAAGAACTGTGTGCAATGACTTAGAAGGAAAAAAATGGACAATTTTTAACCCACTCCTGCTTCTTTAATTGTTTAATTGTTAGTTGGCATGTGAGATTCAAAGAGTCACTCAGGCACCACATTTTTGCTTCCCCGAAGACTGCCACTGGGCTGCTCAGGTCCCTTTCTTGTACAGCTCCGTGCTGCAGAAAAGACTCCTATAGGATAAAGCGAGCAAGTGTTGTTATGTTTGAAATGACTGAAGGTGCTTTTGAACTTTCTCACTGAAGCCAGTGTCATGGGTTAAAGACTTCAACCAAGGCTGCAATGAACCATAAAATCTTCCCTGGAACCCAGCAGATTATTCATAACTGAGGTTGGATACCCATCAAGGGTTACAAAGTGATATTTGATAGGAAGGATTTTTGCAGTATCATTTGTTTGGGTCTTTAAGACTGAACATATATATTATAAATGTTTCCTTTCCTTTGTTTTTACTGCCCTCTCATTCTTTTATGAGTTTGGAAGAAAAACTTCCAAAAAATACAGTGATAAGAGTCAGTAAATTTTCTGCAGAGAGTTTAATGGGACAGTTAAGATTTCTTAAATAAAGAATTCTTTCTTGGGCTGGCCGAGTGGCGCATTGGTTAAGAGCTGTCTTGGGACGCCAGAGGGCCCCGGTTCGGATCCCACATATGAGGGCCAGTGACACTGCCCTCTACAGCTAAGATGCTGAACAACAGCTCAACCTGGAGCTGGGCTGCTGTGAGTCGCGGGCGGCGGCGTAGGCTGCAGCCCCTGCTGCAGTGGGTTGCCATGGGCTACCGTGTGTAGCCAGCAGCCAGAGTGAGCGGCTGTCCAGAAGCCGGCGACTGATCTGCCTCGCCCGGGAAGAACGCAATGATGGTGCCAACTTGGGCCAGTGAAGCAACGTCCTCCACAACTAGACTGAAGAACAAAAGGACAGCAACCTGTCTGTTCCCCTTCCCCCAATTCCCCAGTGCTGTTCCCATCCCCCAATTCCCCAATAAAAATCTTAAAAAAAAAAAAAGAATTCTTTCTTGCTACAGACATGGCTATTCTTCCAGTTATGGATGGAGGGAGATCATTAACAAAAACACAACCCTGACAATACCAAAAACAATACTGAAAATATCTGATGATGCCCACATTTTAAAGATGTAACAACTGAGGCTGGTGGAGGATAAGTTACAAGGTCAAGGTCACATTGTTACTGCTACTAAGTGACGGAGCCCTAATTTGACTCCAGGTCCTCTAGCTCTGAACCACTATGTTGCATTTATTAAACACATGTTTACTGAGTTCCCAAGTATTTCCTAGTACATGTAGAAAACTGCTCATCTTGGTGGTTGAGTCTTACAACATAAGACAAAGCCCTGCTCTTAAGAAGCTTATCCTTTTGCCAGGGAGATAAGAGATGTTTAAACAAAAACTAACCAAAATAGAAGGCAGAAAAGAAGACGTGAAGACTTAATAGGAACTCCACACAGGAAAGTGGAAGAAAGAGTTAAAAACATAGGTAGGCATTTTAAACAAGGTAGGCTCAAGTTATTGGTCCAAATATAAAATATGGTATCATTCTACCAGGACATGCAAACCTACTTGAGGAGAGAAGATATAGCATTTGCATGAATGTTATAGCTCTGCAGTGTTTTTGAGGACTGGTGTGATCAGGGAGTGCTCCACAGAAGAGGTGGGACTTCAGCGGGACCTTGAAGGATGAATGAAATTTGGATAGGTGGAGAGGTGAGAGGAAGATGTTAGAGGTTACAGAAACGCTTCCCATTAAGATGTGGAGTCCCATTAAGTGGTTCCCATTAAGTATGTTTGAGGAGTGATTATAAAATATTGAGTAGATTGGCCTTAAGTTTTCTGGGGAAGTGATATGAGTTAAGACCTGAAATTTATAATGACCCACAGGGGGCACCTCGCAGGAAGAGGGCAGCAGCATGCTGGGTAAACGACACACAATTCACCTCACAGGACGGTCTGTGGGTGGCTCTCTTCACATATTGGTATTTTTGTCTGGGATCTTTCCTCAAAAATGCTTATTTTATTAGTAAGCACCAAAGCCAAGTGAATGCTGAAATAATTACCTGAGAAAAACAGAGGCTAAAGATTGGGGAATTATTTCCATAAACAGCAGGGTGTTTCCTGAGGCTAAAAAATGTGAATTATTCCTTTATTATTTTTAATACTTTACTAAATGCTCTCTAGTCTTTGAAGCGTCACACATAGACTCTTATCTTCAGTCATTCTTATCTTTGAAACTTATCCGATAAGAGCATTTTCAACTTTTGAGTTGCAGAAACAAGCGTTCTTAATAAAATTATATGGTACTTTCTTTGATATCTGATTTCTATCTCTGTTTATTGTCTTTCTTTTGACATTACTATTACTGGATGCTTTTAAAACACAGGTTGTATAGATTTGTTATTTTTAAGTATATAGAAAATGGTCAAATTAAATATTTCTAGATATTTATTATCCAAGAACAGGAATATGAATATATATGTATATGTATATATATAT